>NC_077227.1:753509484-753749484 GCF_027887165.1 Monodelphis domestica | reverse complement strand
GCCTTTAGTCTCTTCAAAGTTCCTTGGGGGTTTATCCATTTAAATGTCTATTGTCAGAAGGCAGAGTAGTAGGAGCTAGGCAATGGGGTTCAAGGGACCCGTCCAGGGCCCCATAGCTGGGAAGCATCCCGTCTCTGGGCCTGGCTCCCAGTTCGCTGGGACACCCATTTTCCCCTTCAATGTTAGTTGAATCTTCTCCCTGACACGCAGGTGAAGTTAATGCTATTACCAGAGCAGTCAAAAGGTATCCTTTTAAACCCATTGCTTTTTAGGTTTCTGTTTGAAAAGATCTGTTTCTTCTCTCTAGTCTCTCTTTTCTCTCTCCCCTGCTCTGATCCCCCTGTGGCCAATACTCCCATCCACGTGGAGGCTTAGCCTAAGGGAAAATTGCCCGTTCTCCTTTTCCTCTCGTCTCTCCCCTCTGCCCACGTGGCCAATACTGTTACCAGCTGGTCGCAATGAGTCCTGAGCAATGAGTGAATCTGCTCCAAGGATCTGGGTGATGAGCCGGCTGGTGTCACGCTCATGGGTCTGGGGAGCAGAAACAGGCAGGCAGGGCCAGAGGGCCAGGAGATCGGGAACCAGGTGATTGCAATCTTGGTTGAATCAGGTCTGGATGGGGGCTGAATGCCCGCAGGCAAAAGCAGCTGAGCTGGGTGGGGTGGGGTGGGCGGCAAATGCAACAAGTCTGGATCAAGCATCAGCTTTGTAAGGGTAAAAAACCTTGGCCAGAGAGATATGGCTCAAAAAAAATTTTTTTCTAGGTACTAGATATTAAAGATTAAATCAGAAGATTGAGAGTTTTTTTGTCCCTTCGTGGTCGCCAACTGTAAAGATTAAAATTTAGGGAATATGGGGAGACTGAGGCATCTGAGGCAGGAAGAAATTAGTTTCTCTCTGCAAGGAGTATTATATTTTTTAAAGGTTTATTAAGGATTAAGGATTAAAGAAAATACAGGATAAGAGACACGTGTCCAGGCCATAGAGTGGCCTAGACACAACCTCACCTACATTATGAAAAAAAGCCACTCCTGCCCCAAAACGGAAGTCCAAGAGCCAAGAGAGAGAGCCCTCAAAATCCTTTGAATCAGCTTAAATACCTTCTCGATCTCGGCCCAGGTGAGATTACAAGGCATATTGGGGAAGTGGAGCAAAGGCTTATGGGGATTGTAGTCCTGTATTCGAGTCTATTTTTTACACTAGCCCCCCAGAGGCTTTGTTTTTCTGAAGAAGCTTTTTGTTTTCAGGCGAGAGGCACCAGGCCCGTGACCAAGGTTGTTTTTGCTCCCCTCGTTTTGACAGAGAAATATTGCCTTTTCCCCAAATCGGCCGAGTGGGCTCTTGGGCACCAAGCAGAGGAAGGCTCTCGTCGAAGGATGCTCGTGTTCAACAAAAGAAGCCTTATTTAGTACAGAGAGGAGGGTTGCATTTCCCCACATGCCATGGGTTTGGGCTGACAGGAAGTACTGCTAGGATTCAATGAGCCTGCTCTGGATGAAAGGGAAAAAGGAAGGAAACAAAGGCCCCGCATGTCAATGTTCCTCCGTAATTACAGCCCAGAAGGTTCTATTCCCTGTGACATTTTGGCAACAAATGGAACCTCCAACAGGCTTGGAGGGAAAAGCATTGTGTTTGGAGCTTTGGTGAGCTTCAGCGCTGACTTGGTGATTCACGTTCCTGTTAATAACTCCTGATCAAATGCGTTTTCCTCCGTATTAGTTCGTGGGCCGTCGCTCTGCTCCCTGCTTTAAACCTGACTTGGTCCGGGGAGGTGCAGCTCCTGGATCTGGACGCTTCCTCGCTCCGCCGTGGCCTGGCGGTCGTGGTCCGTCCACATCAGGCACTCTTTGCCGTCTGGGCTTCCTTTAGGTCCTCAATACTTAGTAATGGTGCGGACGACGCGCCCTGGCCGGACTTTCCGGGGCTGAATGTGAGCTCGGCTTCTCTGGTCCCCTTCGCCCCCTTTCTAGCCTGGCCTCAGCCTGTGCGGCCATCGAGGGCGTGGGGCCACCCTCGGCAAGGCATAGGAACACTTTCAGTCGTCTACACCCGAGAACCCTTGCTGTCTTGGCAGCCCCAAGCTGGAACTACGACCTCCGACTTCCTGGTGGCTGTTAGACAAGGAGGAAATAACAAGCATCATATACGAACCCTACATATGTGATTGCCCCGGGGACAGCCCCTTGCTCTGTCCGTGGCCCCCAATAGAGGCTGATGCGGCTCCTCGGAGGCCCACTCTCCATCGTGGAGGCAAAGCCTCCATTTCTCTGGTTCTTGGACCCAAACCATGACCTGTAGCCAGCCTGTGTGGAGAGCTGGGAGATCTCCCATCAGGGACACCACTCCTTGACGCAGTAGAGCCTAGACCTCGCCGATAGGGCCCTGGCCTTGCCAAGAGGGTCTAGGCCTCGCTGATTGGGTTAGGGCCTCGCTGTTAGGGTCTGGGTCTTGTCTTTTGAACCCGGGCCTCGTCGTCGGGGCGGCCCGGGCCTCGTCGTCAGGGCCCGTTAGGGCCTGGGCCTCTTTGCCGGGGCGGCCCGGGCCTCGTCGTTAGGGTCCGTTAGGCCCGGGCCTCGTCGTTAGGGTCCGTTAGGCCCGGGCCTCGTCGTTAGGGTCCGTTAGGGCCGGGCCTTGTCGCCGGGGCCGCCCGGGCCTCGTCGTTGGGGCCGCCCGGGCCTCGTTGTCAGGGCCCGTTAAGGCCTGGGCCTCGTCGTCGGGGCCCGTTAGGGCCTGGGCCTTGTCGCCGGGGCCGCCCGGGCCTCGTCGGGCCTTTCTCTCTGCAGACTGCGTGGCACGGAGCACAAGCATGGCCTCGTGCCACCAGCTGCCTCTTGGAGGTGTTCGGGGGGCGCCCTAGTCCCCAGACTCGGCGTGCCCCAAAGGAGAGGCTTCTTTGCTTTTCGCTCTGGATCTTTTCTCTGTCCCGCCTTCCCTGGCCTGGGGAGCCCCCCTCGGAAGCGATCCGCCTTCTCCTCCGCCCCGCTTCTGCGCCCGCTCCTCGGGGACACGGGCCCGGGGGCGGCCCCCACCCTGCAGGCCACACCAGTGCCTGGCAGGCGCCTCGGGGCTCCCGGGAGCCTGCTGCCGTCCGCCGCGGCCGCCCGGAGCCTTCACCCGCCCCTTCCTTTCCGTCTCACAGCTTTGCCGCCGGGTCCTTGGCCATCTTTCCGTGGAACGAGCAGCAGCACCGGGACAAGGATTGGTGTGAGGAGCCGGAGTGCAGGTGCGTCGCTGCCCGCCGAGCGGAGCGCTGCCGGGGTCGGGGCCGGCCTCAGGGGGTGCCCCGGCATTCGGCCCCGGGGGAGAAGACGGGGCTGGCCTCGAGGCCCTCAGAGGGAGCCTGGCCGGGGTCAGCCGAGGGCTCCGCTCTGCAGCCAGCCCCATCCGGTGCCGTGGGGCCCCGGGGGAGTCACTTCCGCCCCCCGAGCCTCTGGCCTGTCACCCAGGACGGTCTCTGCGCCCGCCTGGGGAAGGGGCTTTTCGGCCCCGCGAGGCCCCCGACAGGGCTCAGAAGCGGCCGCTGTTCCCTCGACCTTGGAGGGCCTGGCCCGGGTCCGGCCTCCCGTTTCCAAGCCTGAGTCCGTCTGTCCGTCTTTGCAGGATGGCCGTGGAGCCGGGGGTCCGCGATGAAGCCGGATTCCTGTACGAAGCCCAGCCCGAACTGCTGAAGTACAGGACGGCGCGCCTTCCCATCGAGCTGGTCACCGAGTGGTACTGCGCTCGGGGGGAGGAGATCGAGCACTGTGCCCGGCAGGTGAGGGGCCGCCCCGGGGCCAGCCAGGGTAGGGCCCGGCCGGGATTCCGGGGGCCTGCAGGCCTTCCCGGGCTCTTCTCCGGAGCCCCGGTGCGAGCTGTGCAGGCTCTCTGGAGCGGGGGCCGCCTTCCTTCAGTCTTTGCCCTCCGACCCGGGCGTCCGTGGCTCTGGCCGTCCCACGCACTTCCTGGCGTCGGCGTCCCTCCTCCTGGTGGTCTCGACCCCTGCCTGGCGCCGGGCGAGGCTTGGCCGACTGCGGAGGGGGCTCGGACGTCAGAGAGCCCAGCTGGAGAGGCCGGCCAGCCCGGCCCCGCCTGAATTCTGCGCCCCAAAGGGCCGGGCAGGCGTCCGGGGTCTTTCCACGGCCCGCTCTCTGCAGGGAGGGTGCCCGCCTCGTGCTTGCCACTCAGTCCGGCTCAGCGGGAGGAGATGGGGAGTGGGCGGCTCAACCCCGGCCTGCGGGGCCCAGTGCTGCCCCCCCACGCGTGGGGCCTGCTGGCCAGCCACGCTCACTCTGGGCTCGGGGCTGCCGCTTGGGACGTCCTGCCGAGCCTGGCCCGCCGAGCCGGCTGTCCGAGGGGCCCTTCCCTAGGCAGCGGCGTGGCGGAGCTCGTAGAGGACCCTGTAGAGGCCCACATTCGGCACCCGAGGGAGATCCGTGAGGGCGGGGGACGGCCCCGAAGTGCAGGGGGAGTCGGGCTTGGCGGGACCCCCCCTCTCTGCCCTCGGACGCAGGTGGACTGTGCCTTGTCCCTGATCCGCCTCGGCATGGAGAGGAACATCCCCGGCTTGCTGCGCCTCTGCGACGACCTGGTCACCCTGGAGACCCTGGTGTACGAGGCCGGCTGCGATCTCACGCTGACCCTGAGGGAGCTGCAGCAGATGAAGGCCATCGACCAGCTGCGGCTACTCATGGAGAGCGTAGGTGCCGGAGTGCCCGGAGCACCCCGCCCCCGGGCCCCTGTGTGTCCCCCGGGCCCCTCTGCGACCCCCGGGCCCCTGAGCTCCCCGGGCCCCTCTGTGTCCCCCCGGGCCCCTGTGTGTCCCCTGGGCCCCTGTGTGTCCCCCCGGGCCCCTCTGCGTCCCCCAGGCCCCTGTGTGTCCCCCCGGGCCCCTCTGCGTCCCCCAGGCCCCTGAGCTCCCTGGGCCCCTCCGCGTCCCCCGGGCCCCTCTGTGTCCCCTGGGCCCCTCTGCGTCCCCCAGGCCCCTGAGCTCCCTGGGCCCCTCCGTGTCCCCCGGGCCCCTCTGCGTCCCCCAGGCCCCTAAGCTCCCTGGGCCCCTCCGTGTCCCCCGGGCCCCTCTGCGTCCCCCAGGCCCCTGAGCTCCCTGGGCCCCTCCGTGTCCCCCGGGCCCCTCTGCGTCCCCTGGGCCCCTGAGCCCCCCGGGCCCCTGAGCTCCCTGGGCCCCTCTGCCCGTGACCGTCGGCTGCGGGCATCGCTGCTCACCTCCTCTCTGGCAGCCAGTGGCCGGCCCCCAGGCGGCTCAGGCCGGCGAGTCCCTCTTCCCCGGGGGAGTGCTGAGCGGGCTGCCTTCTTTGGCTCTTGGCCTCCTTCCCCCAAGCGGGCAGATCCCCCACCCTGGCCAGCCCCTTCCCTGGTTCAGATAGCCGCCCCCCGGCTCCTCGGAGGCCAGAGCGGGGCTGCGCTAGTGCCGCCTCTTGGGCAGCCGGGGCCAGCCTGCGTCCCCCCAGCAAGGCCAGGCTTCTCTGCCCTTCCTGTGCCGCCCGATGGGTCCCGCAGGCAGGGTGCCGGGCCCGGAGGACGCGCGGGCGGTTATGGACACGGCGTTGTCGCCTTGTGCCCGCAGTCCTCGGAGGAGCAGTACGTGACGAACGCCTACCAGTGGATGGTGCCCCTCCTGCACCGCTGGGAGAAGCAGAGCCCGGGCGCTGCCAGCCAGCTGCTCAAAGACTACTTGGTGACCTCGGCCAGGGCCGACCTGAGGCTGCCCCTAAAGATCTTCCAGCACTCCAAGCCCGACGTAAGGAGCCGGGCGTGGGCCTCCGGGGAGGGTCAGGGCCCGAGGGGGCCCCCGGGGAGGGTCAGGGCCGGAGCGGGGCCTCCGGGGGGGGTCAGGGCCCGAGCGGGGCCCCCGGGGAGGGTCAGGGCCGGAGCGGGGCCTCCGGGGGGGGTCAGGGCCCGAGCGGGGCCCCCGGGGAGGGTCAGGGCCCGAGGGGGGCCTCCGGGGGGGTGGGGGTGGGTCAGGGACCGAGCGGGGCCTCCGGGGGGGGGTCAGGGACTGAGCGGGGCCTCCGGGGGGGGTCAGGGACCGAGCGGGGCCTCCGGGGGGGGGGGTCAGGGACCGAGTGGGGCCTCCGGGGGGTGGGTCAGGTCAGGGCCTGAGGGGGCCCCCGGGGAGGGTCAGGGCCTGAGTGGGGCTGCTGGTGTTCCGTCCGGGCCTCACGCCTCGTGTCCGAGCCCCTGCGCCTCCTCTTGGGGTGCCCTCTCCCCCCGGGCGGCCATGCCAAGTCTGGCCGGCCTTTGCTGAGGCCCCGAGGGCCTCCCCCGGCTCTGCCCCTGCTGTCTGCAGGTGGAGGGATCGATCGAGCATTGATTAGGCCCTTCGTGGCTGCAGGCGCCGCGGCCACAAACCAGCAGCAGGTCTTTGCCCCCCGGGTGCCTGTGGTCTAATGGTCGCCCAGGATGAGGACACGGATCTGTGCCTCAAAAGTCCCGGCGCTCTGTGTGTGTGGAGGATGGGGAAGAGAGGAGAGCTGGGAAGGAGGCAGCTAATGAGGAGGTCGCAGCAGCAGCAGCCCAGAGGAGTGCTGAGGAGGCTCCAAATGAGGCTGCGTTTGGACAGAAGGAGAGAAGGCAGAACGGATGCTCGAGAGGGGCTCAAAACTTGGGCAGAATCGAAACTTGTCAGCCGATTGGCTGTGAGGGGGGAGGGAGAGGAGGCATCCCGGGGCTCCGGGTGTAGGCCAGATGGTGATGGGGAGGGTGGGAAGTTAGGAAGAAAGCTGGCTTTGGGGGGGGGCCGGGAGGGGCGGATGATCCGTTCTGCCTCCAGCATCCAGCTGGAAAGGTCTAGGAGGCTGATGATGAGGGAGCCCAGGGCTGGATCTGTAGCCCTGGGAGATAGGGGATGGCCACACGGTCACCGAGCACGTGTCAGAGCATGGGGAGAGGAGAAAGTAGAGCTCAGAGCTCCAGGCTGGCGCAAAGATGGCGCTCCGTCACGGACAGCAGGATCAACGCTGGCGCAAAGATGGCGCTCCGTCACGGACAGCGGGATCAACGCTGGCGCAAAGATGGTGCTCTTTGGCGCTCCGTCACGGGCAGTGGGATCAACGCTGGCGCAAAGATGGCACTCCGTCACGGACAGCGGGATCAACGCTGGCGCAAAGATGGCGCTCCGTCATGGACAGCGGGATCAACGCTGGCGCAAAGATGGCGCTCCGTCACGGGCAGCGGGATCAACGCTGGCGCAAAGATGGTGCTCTTTGGCGCTCCGTCACGGGCAGTGGGATCAACGCTGGCGCTCCGTCATGGACAGCGGGATCAACGCTGGCGCAAAGATGGCGCTCCGTCATGGACAGCGGGATCAACGCTGGCGCAAAGATGGCGCTCCGTCACGGACAGCGGGATCAACGCTGGCGCAAAGATGGTGCTCTTTGGCGCTCCGTCACGGGCAGTGGGATCAACGCTGGCGCA
Source organism: Monodelphis domestica (assembly GCF_027887165.1). Lineage (NCBI taxonomy): Eukaryota > Metazoa > Chordata > Mammalia > Didelphimorphia > Didelphidae > Monodelphis > Monodelphis domestica. The sequence continues at coordinate 753,742,074 of NC_077227.1, read as the reverse complement.
AAGATGGCACTCCGTCACGGGCAGCGGGATCAACGCTGGCGCAAAGATGGCACTCCGTCACGGACAGCGGGATCAACGCTGGCGCAAAGATGGCGCTCCGTCATGGACAGCGGGATCAACGCTGGCGCAAAGATGGCGCTCCGTCACGGGCAGCGGGATCAACGCTGGCGCAAAGATGGTGCTCTTTGGCGCTCCGTCACGGGCAGTGGGATCAACGCTGGCGCAAAGATGGCGCTCCGTCACGGGCAGCGGGATCAACGCTGGCGCAAAGATGGCGCTCCGTCACGGACAGCGGGATCAACGCTGGCGCAAAGATGGTGCTCTTTGGCGCTCCGTCACGGGCAGTGGGATCAACGCTGGCGCTCCGTCATGGACAGCGGGATCAACGCTGGCGCAAAGATGGCGCTCCGTCATGGACAGCGGGATCAACGCTGGCGCAAAGATGGCGCTCCGTCACGGACAGCGGGATCAACGCTGGCGCAAAGATGGTGCTCTTTGGCGCTCCGTCACGGACAGCGGGATCAACGCTGGCGCAAAGATGGCGCTCCGTCATGGACAGCGGGATCAACGCTGGCGCAAAGATGGCGCTCCGTCACGGACAGCGGGATCAACGCTGGAGCAAAGATGGCGCTCCGTCACGGGCAGCGGGATCAACGCTGGCGCAAAGATGGCGCTCCGTCACGGGCAGCGGGATCAACGCTGGCATGACCCGTTGTAATCCTGTGCGGATTGAGAAGAGAGAGTTCATCTTGTGGGCAGGAGTCATTGCCGAGGGCACCTTTGGGCTCAGCTCGGAAGCTTTAGCACTTGTTTGGCCAGTAGAGTTGAGGAGCAAAGGAGGGAGGAAGACATTTTGGGTAGAGGGGAGGGCAGAGGAGGCAGGCGTGCTTGGGGCGTGACTTCTTGTCCAGGGTGGCGGTAGGGCAAAGACCCTTTGCCAGACCCTGACCTTCATACCTCATAGTTACACGACCTTGGGCCTCAGTTTCCTCACGTGCAAAGTGAAAAGTTGGCCTCCAGGGAGCTGGGAAAGGTAGTGAGGTATTGGGCTGGGATGAGCGTCCAATGCTGGCTGAGGACTTGGTTTTAGGCAGTGGTGGGGAGCTGTTGAAGGGCAGGATATTCCCCAGCGGCACCATCACGTGAACCGACGGCTGGGGCAAAGAGCACATTTCTTAAACTAAGGAATGAAGGAAGGAACAAATGAGTGGCACGTGCTGAGCTTTAGGAAGATGAATCTGGTAGCGCGTTAAGGCTGAACTAGAAGGAAGCGAGAGTCGCCACTGCGGGCCAGGAAAGTGAAAAGCAGGCAGTTAGGCCATGTCTGTCTCTTCCTCCTCCTCCTTCCTTGATCTCTTCCATCCAGCCTCGTCTCCTACTTCTCTGCTTTTCGTATCCTTTCCCATTCGTTGGCTCCTAACTCTGCTCCATCTGCTTGGAAAAATGGGTGTTTGGCAGATGCCACATGCGTGGTTCTCACCAGTTGTGTGAGGGTAAGAACCTTGCGGGCGGAGTCTTTGTGGGGCCACTTCCGCATGGGGAGCCCAAGGGCACGTCATCTACTGGCCGTGGGACTCCGTTTTGTCGCGTGTAAGACCAAGGAGGGAGAATCCAGGATCTCAGATGCCTCTTTGCTCCCTCCATTCCTAGTCAGGGTGTGTTCACAAGCGCTGCTAATGATCTGACTGGCCATGACAGACAGTTTCAGTGGTTCCTTGGCCCATAGTCTCACCTACAGGGGCATCCCTGCCATGATGATCTCACCCGCGGATCCCTCCTTGGCCAGCAGATTCGGCATCATCCCCTTTCGTCTTCGTCACAGTTTGGGTGTTTCTGACCAGGAACTCTCTTCATTGTTTGTTCTCTTCACCATTTGGGCCTTGTTTCTTCTCATGGGAACTTGCAAGCATCCGCATCTGAAGAAACAAACCAACAGACAGAAATCTAAAGGGAGTTTGGCACGACCCGGTCTATTTCTTTGCCCTTCGCTTTAGGAAAACAGTTCCAAATGCCTCTCTGGCGCTACAAGAAGTAAATCTGAAGGAAGACATGTTTTCTGTGCAGGTCTTTACATTTCACAGTTGTCAAAACGCCCTGAAGATTCATGGCTCAGCATTGATGCTTTTGCATCTCTACAGAAAATAGCCCAAAGCGGCTGCTTCTCTCCGTCTGCAGGTGTGGTCTCTGGGCAAGGCCTGAGCCAGGATCCTGGACTGTGTGTTTAAATGAATGATTTATAAACAATAATTGAAAAACAATTTTTATAATGTATGCTGATGTAGTTTAGAAATTACAGTCTCTCCCTCTATTCCTAATTTAATCACATAAAAGATGGCTTTAGGGTTGGAAGCATTGCTTTTAATGAATTGCCATTTTAATGCCTTTTGCCTAACCCGATCCAATTCATCCTCAGTGGGTCATAAATTGGAGAGTCTGTTTTCTGCAGATGCAAAGCATAGAGGTTAGAAATTAGCTTCTCTGACGGGTTCTGTAATTAAAACGAGATTTCATTTAGAATTATTAAAGACCTCAAAAGTCTGTAAGCAAAAAAAATCCACAGATTGGTTTTTACAGCTGATTAATGGTACCCGTTCAGAGTCTATGGACAGCGTTCTTCCCCGGGGGTGAGCTGATGGTAAATCACTGACAGATGCTCTTGGGTTGAGCCCAGCATGCTTTGTTTTCGCCAGCTTCAGCAGAAAATCATCCCGGACCAGGATCAGCTGATGGAGATCGCCCTGGAGTGCATCTATAGTTGTGAGCGGGATGACCAGCTCTCGTGCTGCTATGATATTTTAGAATGCCTTCCGCAGAGAGGATATGGGTAAGGATGTGCGTGTGGTCGTCAGCCCTGCCCTAGTATGTCTTTGTATGAAAGGATCTTTGGATGGGAAAGATTAAAATTTAGGGAAGAGAGGATACTGAGGAATGCAAGGAGGTGGGCTAGATTTAGTTTTTAGTTGCCCAGGAACAGCTGATTTAAGCAAGCCTACATCAGTGTGATGTGGCCCAAAGAGTGTATCTCCGGTATATCTGTAGGTATTTCAAAGGTAGGGTACTCCTTTGCCTCCTGGCTCTCGAAGAGAAGTACAGGGAGTCAATTTAAAGATTCCTCGGGCACTTCTAAGGAGAGAGAGCCATCTGCGTCTAGCAATTATTGGTTTTGTTCTTTTTTTTCTCTTATCCTCAAATTATTGTAATCTTTAAGTTGATTATGTTTTCATGATCTTTTGGGGGGGTAAATGTTTTTTTTTTTCCCAAAAATGATCACACGGTGAAATGTAAAAATGGAGACTTGAATCCAGGACTTCAATCCCCAGAAGTCCTTGCTCCACTTCCCCAGAATACTTTGTAATCTCACTGAATTCTCACCTGGGCCGAGAACAAATTATTATTTAAAGGGTCTCTGCCTAAGGCGGGGGCTCTTCTCTTTCCTGTTGCCCGTCCCTTTTCATGATGTAGGTGAGGTTGTCCAGGCCTCTCTCTGGCCTAGACACGTGCTTTTTCTTACTTGTGTATTCTTAAGTTCTTAACCTTTAATAAACCTCTAAAAATATGATACTCCTTGCAGAGGGAAACCAATTTCAAACTGCCTCAGTTTCCCCCAAATTTTAACTCCTACAGGATGTGGCCCAAAGCCCCACAGGAACACTGGGCGATGGAATTGTTCCAAGGCTCAGGCCAGCTACATGGGCTGGACAGAGAGGATCGGGGACCCGGGACTTCCTTGTGGCCAGTCTCAGCAGATCTCTCCTCCTCCCTAGGCCTCAGTTTCCTCTTCCGGAGGGCAAAGTCTGTTCACATTCTGAGACTGTCTTGCCTTTTCTTTTGCCGTCGTAGTTGAGCTCCCAAGATGAGCTCCAGGGGTGACTCCCGCTCAGGAGAGGCCTCCTTTGGTCTTCCCTCCCTCACGGCACCCTGCTCCTTGGTATTCTTTTCCTCTTAGGTGGATTAAGGGACCATCCCTGGGCGCTCTCTGTCCATCTATAGATCCTTGTTTCCTAATTCAAGCCGCCATCCCCAGCGGAGGCCTGGATATTTCAGTCTTAACATGCCCCTCCCGTCCCTCCAGCTGTGGATGACAGGCTCCCAGGCCCCCTCTCCAGGCTGCCCGGCTGGGGAAAGGCATTCTTCCTGGGCCACAGAGTCCTGGCCCTGCCGGATCTCAGCCGAGCTCTACGGGATTCCTTCCGGCATTTCTGGGGGCAGCATGCCAGGGTCTGACCAAAGAGAAGGCCTCCGGGCATTCGGCCTGCTTCACGGGCTGCTTCCCCCAGGGCTTTGCTACAGCATATAAGATCACCCTCAGCCCCAAAGAGCACGTGCTGTCTGGAAGACAGCTGGGGGCACATGCGTGTGCTATAGTGCACACGTGTAACCTGTCATCGACAACATGCCTGCGGCCTCACACACAGTTACGTAGAGGACAGAGATGAAACGAATCCAAGGCATTTGGGGGGTCGGGGAGGGCACGCGTACCTGGAGAGCCCGGAAGCTGGGGCTCAAGCTGAGTCTTGAAGGAGGAGAGAGATGGGGGGCGCCTGGCGGGCAGCGCAGAATCCAGCACAGGGCCAGCGGAAGGGTGTCTGGGCTGCCTGGCATGGGCTGGGGCTGGGCCTCTCTGCCTTCTCCTCGCCTGCCCCAGTCTGCGTTTCCCACCAGGGGGCACTCCAGGGAGGACCAGGGGCTGACCCTTTTTCCCATTCGTTTTCCCTTCCTCTGTAGCCTTAAAACTGCCGCAGCCACCGCTCTCCATGACAGGGTGGACCAGCTGGAGCAGATTCTAAGGTAAGAGAAGCGGCTGATGCTCCCGCCTCGGCTGGCCGTGGCTCTGCCCAGGGATTCCCGGGGAGCAGGAGCGCCTGGAGAACACCCGTGCCCTAGCTCGTGCTTTGGCTGCTGGACGAGCGGAGCTGGGCTTGGCTCCGCCGGTGCCAGGGGAGCCCTGGGCGGACAGACGGGCTGCGTGGCTCCTGCGGCCCCCTCCTTGGGGGAGGCCGCTGTGGGCATGGACCGCCTCAGCCCCCCGTGTTAGCCCGGAGCCCCTGGCATCCATCCAGAGTGTGTGGGGTGGGCTGGGGGCCCCACACATCCTTTGGTGAGTGGGAAGGGCTTATTTGTAGGGGGTTAGCCCGGTGCCCTGGGCCGTGGCCAGCCCGTCAGTGCTCCGTCCTTGCTTGTTTGCAGTGTGTCCGAGCTCCTGGAGAAGCACGGGCTTCAGAAACCCATTTCCTTTGTAAAAAACACCCAGGCCGACGCGGAAGAGGCCCGGAAACTGATGATCAGGCTGACCAGACACACTGGACGCAAGTGAGTATCAGCCGTCCAGATCGCGGGCTCGTGCATGGGCGCATGATCTGCCGTGTGCAGCTCTTCGGCGCCCCAGAGGCTTCTGGGACTTTTCTGGTTCCTTCGGGTTGTTGATGCCTTTTGTCTGTCATTTCTTTTTGGAATAGGGCCCTTCTGGCTCGCGCCCGGTACTCGGGGAGCCTCCCTTGTAACAGGTGAGAAAGGGCGACTGAGCCAAGGGAGCCTCGTGGGCCCGGCCGGCCCCCGGCCTCCTCCGGCTCTGTCGTCGCCCGGTCCCTGTGAGGGGCGGGCCGTGCGACGCGCAGAGCCCCAACTCGAGGGGCTGGCCGGGCCGCTGCACTGTAGTAGCCTCTCTGTTCGTGTTGGCCCCGTCAGCGTGGCTAGGGGAGGGCGACTCTTTCTCCCCAACCCCGTTCAGCCCCATTCAGGGGTGTTCGCACGGGCCCAAAGGCAGCTGTCTGGCATTTCAGGCGTCTCTTCTAATTTCATCTTCCTACCAAGCCCAGGTGGAGCCCGAGGCAGGTAGCCCGGCCCTTCTTTGGCAGATGGGAAAGGGAGGAAGTCGCTTGGCCAAGGCCAAGGGAGGCCCTAAAGATCTGGGGGCAGGTTCTGCCTCCTCCGACCCTGCCCAGGGCCTGCCCCGCAGGAGTGTGGCACGAGGGAGGGAAAAGGCCGCCCTCCTGCCCCAGCTGTCAGAGTCCGCCCCGTAGCCCCTTGGCCAGGGTCGCTGCAGACCTAGGAAAGGACCTGCTTGGCAGCGTGCCGTCTGCCACGGAGGGCTGGCCGTGGCCGCTGTTCCTCCTACCCGTGACGCCACTCCTGCCGGGTGCCAGGGCTGCGTGGGCACCACTGACGCAGGGGCCCCGCTCTGGGGAGCTGACGCTCTCTCTGGGAGACGACTCGTGCCTGTGCGAAGCCAGGGGGCTTGGGGAGGGGCACTGCAGGCAGGAGAGGGGCGGGCAAGGCTTGGCATGAAGGACTTTTAGTGGTAGCTTCACCGCAGACTGGCAGCGGGTGGCCTTTTTCTCCGTGGGCGTCGCCTTCCTCTTTCCTCGTCCGGGTGGCCTGGTCTAAGGGCGCAGATGGGGAGGAGCGTGCCAGGCTGAGAATTCTTTTAGTCTGTGCCATTCCGGGGGAAGGTGCCGCCAGTCCTGAGGCCGTCGTGCGGTAGGCAGCGTGTCTTCGAGGCACTTGGCCCCCTTCCCCGGGCATGTGTCCTCTTCCTCCGGGAGAGCGTCGCCCCAGCCCAGCGCCCTCAGCCAGGGGGCAGAAGCGAGCTCCTTGGCTTTTCCCCCACACGGAGGGAAGGAGGCGCTCAGGGCTATGCCAAGCAGCAGCACACTGGTGCACCCGGAGCAGCCCCAGGTCTCCGTTCTGAACCTTCCTGGGACGGGCTTCGGCTTCCACGAGCTGACCGGATATGGGGGAGGACGAGTGGGGGAGCGAGCCGCCTTTGGGGCGCCCGGGCCCCGCCACGTCCCCAGGAGGCTGCGTTTGGACGGAGGAGAGAGCAGAACGGAGAGTGGAGTGCCCAGAAGGTGAACCCCGCAGTGGGCACACGCCACGGGGGGAGAGAAGAGGCAACAGCTGTCGGGGCAGATGGAGGGCAATCCGGGCCGGGGCCTCCAGGGACCCAGCGCCGCGTCACACCGTCCTGGCCCTGCGCCCGGGCAGAGCCCAGGAGTGCCCGGTAGCCCCCCCTCTTGGCGCAGGCCTGGAAAGGCGCCGTTAAGGACGGGGTCTTCTGGGGACCAAGTGGTTCCTGGAGGGAACTGTGGAAGGCGTGCCTTGGGCCTAGGTGCCCTCCAGGGCAAAGGCCTGGGCCCTGGAGATGGAGCTTTGTGTGTGTTTGTAGCAGCCAGGCTTAGGCCAGTGTGGCTGTGGGCAAGAAGAGCGGACAGGCTGGAAGAGGGACCGAAGTGTCCACCTTTGATCCTAGAGGCAACAGGAAGGTCTTGGGACTCCCCTTGTGCGCCATCTTCCAGAAGCACCTCATCGGCAGGACTGGACGCTGCCTCCATACCTGCTGCTTCCTCCGTCGGCCTGGAAGCCCCTAGGAGACAGAGATTGGCTCCTTTGTGTCTGTGGGTGCCTGTACACAGTCGGGGGCTAATAAATGCTTGTGTATCGATCGGGGAGTCCTCTTTGTCCCGATCATCCTCGAGAGCACGAGAAGGAAACGGCGGCCGGGAGGGTGACGTGGCCCGGGTCAGTGCGGGTCTGAGACGGACGAGGGCTGAGAAAGGCCGCTCGGAGAGGCAGTGCGATGGGAGGCCGGCCAGCCGTTTGAGAGAGAGGGCTGGACCTCGCACCCTCATGGGCAGGGACCGGAGGCTCTCGCGGGAGAGAAGCGCCCCTTCTAGTAGGCGGGCAGCGAGACGAGGCTGGAGCAAAGGAGGGGACAGAGGGCCTGGGGCGAGTCCCTCGGCCCCCGCCGCCCCCGCCTTGCTGCTCCCATGGCCGGCGAGCAGGCCTCGGGCCGAGGAAGACGGGGAAGAGCTGGCTCGTGGATAGCCTTGAGGTGTGTGTTCAGCGAAGCAGGTGGGGAAGGTGCACCTAGCTTTGGGCAGGGAATCCCTCGTGGGGCTGTTCGGCAGCCTCTGCCGGGCAGTCAGCCGCCCCACGAAGGAGAAGAGAGGCCCGGGGCCCCAGGGAGGTTGAGGGCGGAGGTGAGCCACTAAGGGGCCAACTCTGGGCACAGCCTGCCCGAGGATGTCCTGAGGATGTCCTGGCACGAGCCAGCGTGAGATGGAGGAGGATGGGCAGGCGGCAGCGTGATTGTTCTCCTGCCAGCGGCTTGGACGAGGGGCCTGGAGTTTGGGCGAGCCAGGCGGGGCCCCGGGGCTTGGGGCTGGGGGGTCAGTGGGGGCCCAAGGCAGGAGGTGCCGGTGCGCAGTAAGGCCGGAGAGCAGGCCTGGCCGGGGCGGCTGCTCCAGGAGCACCGTGGATGGAGCTGGACATCTTCCCGGCTGGGGCCGCTCCTGGGGTGAGGCCCAGACAAGGCTTGTTTCCCCCCGGGGCCTGCGGCTTCCTGCGCCGCTGCAGCAGGTCCAGTTGGGCGGCAGCTGCTGGGCCCCGCTCTGAACGAGCCAGTGTGCGAGCCCGAGGCGAGGGCAGGTCCCGGCAGAGCCCAGCGCCCTCCCTTCCCTCGGGAGAGCTTCTCCGAGAGGCGCCCGTCACGGCCTGGGCTTGCGGGAAGTGAGGACCTTGTGGCAGAGGCGAGGCGGGCTTTAACTTTTCTGGACCAAACACAGAGTACTTCAGCCCGAACGGACTCCCTTTCTGTTGGTCCGGCACTCGTTTCCTTAACGGCGAAGTGGGAACAATACGGGCGCCTGGGAGGATCGCTGAGGCTGGACGCTTGAGGGCCTTGGCACGGTGCTTGGCACGCAGGGGCGCTCCACAATGGCGGCTCCTGTGTTCTTTTAAAGAGACTAGTGAAATGGAGGGAACGATCTGAGCTCCCGACCACGCAGTCTGCCCGCACCGGGCAGAGCCCCGGCCTCCAGACGCCCAAGGAAGGAGCCCCCATCAGAGGCAGTGCAAAAGGGAAGGGAAGGGGAGGGGAGGAGAGAAAAGCTCCTGGCATGGGGCGCCGAGGGGAAAGCCTGCGGAGGGACAGGCCGTAGGGCGGAGGCTGCTTTCCATGGCAGGAGGAGCCCAGGCCCAGCGTGGCCTTCCCTGTTTCATTGCTCACCTGGGAATTTGCAGAGAGACAGACAGACAGACAGACAGGGTCCTGCGGGTAGGACATGTCTGAGGGCAGATTTGAACCCAGGACCTCCTGTCTCCAGGCCTGGACCTCTTCTCTGAGCTACCTCGCTTCCACCCCCTTTTAACATTCATTCCCTCTCTCCCAGCCACTGGGATAGGTGTACATCCTGGGGGGACTGCTGTGGCTGAGGGTTTCTTTCCTTCGCAGACAGCCCCAGGTCAGCGAGTCTCATTGGAAGATGTTGCTGCAGGATATGCTGGCTATGCAGCGGACTGTCTACACCTGCTTGGAGCCAGATGCTTGCTACGAGGTCAGTCTGATTCTAAGGAGGAGGGTGACCTTCGGGTGCACAGTGGGGTTCAGTAGTCATTAAACGGGGGGCCTCAGCCCTCGAGGAGGGAGCTGACATCCCCTCCTGAGCCCCCGTGCTTCGTGCCATTTCCTGATGTAGGATCCCACGAGAAAGTCTCCCCTGGGAGGCGCCCTCTGGGTGGAGAGGCCAAACTCCTTTGGGTGCCGTGCCCGGGGGCCACGCTTCCTCCGCTGTCAGCAAGCGGAGAGACTCCCGGGAGAGCAGCCCCCCACAGGCGCCCATTTAAATGGGATGCTTGTTCTGTGCTTGACTGAGCACCATCCTGTCAGCCCACCAGACCATCTATGGCTTTTGTTTGTGCTAAAGTGAGCCGAGAATTCCGATTTAGCAGCCAAGGACCATTTCTGAAATGCGCAGTTATCGGTGTTGGTGTCTTTGGGGGGGGGGCTGACGAAGTGTCCTCATCCCTCCCCCTCGAGAACCGGAGCATCTTTCAAAAGTTCCATCATTTCAGACTCTTAACTTAGAGCCTCCAGCCTTAATTGCTTATGGCCGCCTGGCTTCGCCTCCTGGGAGGGCATCCGCAAGCATGTTAAAAGAATTTTGAAAGAGCTATTTAAATGGTCTCTAGGACGTGCAGTTAGGAATTGCAATGTCATTCCTTCCCTCCACCTCGAGCCCTCCTAAGGGATTCTGGGAAAGGGGAAGAGAGAGTTTAGACATGAGGCTCTCGAGGCCGGAGGGCACCTTTTTCACATGTTAGGATGCTTGTTGCCCAGCTATGTTGGGAGAGTTACAGGAGAGGGTGGCCCTGGGCGGCTGCTGCTGCTTCCTCCTCCTCTTCCTCTTCCTCTTCCTCTTCCTCTTCCTTTCTTCTTCCTTTTCCTCCTCCTCTTCCTCTTCCTCCTCCTCCTCCTCCTCCTCTTCCTCTCCTCCTCCTCTTCCTCCTCCTCCTCCTTCTCTTCCTCCTCCTCTTCCTCTTCTCCCTTCTCCCTTCTTCCTTTTTGCTAACCCTTACCTTCCTCTTCAAATCCGTACTGTGGTAAGGGCTGGGCAGTGTCTGATTTGAACCCAGGACCTCCCGCTTCTAGTCCTGACTCTCAGGCCACTAAGCCACTGGCTGCCCCCTGAATATTCTTAAAGAATCTCTGACTGCCACCTGCAGGATTCCCAGAACAAGGCTTCATCTTGGCTTTGGCAAGGCTCAGGTCTAAATTTAAACTGCCTCAGCTCTGAGAGATCTCGTTACTGCCTATTAGTTTCACATTAATTGTCCCTATTAGACCTGAGCAGGCAGAAAGATCAGAGCCCAATGGGGGACCGGACCGAGGGGGCATCGGGCTCTGCCAGGCCTGGCAGTGGGGAAGCTGGATAGGAAGAAGCCCTCTGTTCCCGGGCCGCCATCTTCTGAGAGGATTTTCCCAGCAGTCTGGGGTGGGGGAAGTGGAGGAGATTCCCCCATCAAGGAGCCCCAGGCGATGAGTGTGGGTGGGTCCTTGGGGTGTCTGGGCCCGGGGGTGGGGCACTGCCTCACTCGGCTCTCCCCTTCCTCCAGATATTCACGGAGAGCCTCCTGTGTGCCAGCCGCCTGGACACCCTGCACTTGGCTGGCCAGATGATGCAGTGCAGCGCCAGCCCCCCGAGAGGGAAGGCCCCCTGCAGGGTGGGCTACGAGAAGAGCGTGGCCCTGGTGCTGGCTGCCAGCCGGGAGTACTTCAACTCCTCCACCAGCCTCAGCGACAGTTGCATGGACCTGGCCAGGTAGGAGGTTTCTGTCCATGGTGCTCTGGGTGGCCCTCTTCTGCCCACCGTCCAGTGCCTGTCTTGGGGGGCATCGAGAACACATGTGGCTGTACGGGCCCTCTTCCCACCCCCTCCTTCCTGGCAGCTGCCAGGCTAGAGCCCAGCTGGAGTTTGGGGAATCCCATTCCCTGGACATTTGCCCGTGCGGGTGGATGGCGGAACCTGAAGGCTCCCCAGGGCCCCGCGTAGAGCAGGGCAGCCTCGCTTCTCTGGCCCGAAGCTTGGACATCTTCTTGGAATCTTAGCCCTGGAACAAGCCTTCGAGCTGCCCTCAGCCGGTCCCACTGTCTTACTTCTCTGTTTATTTACTGGCCTCTTGGCCCTCATCTGGGTTCAGAGCTCCAGGGAGGCTGCTCTGGGCCGCTGGGCTGTACTCCCTTGCCAGGGGCTCAGATCTCCCCGATGGGGGTTTCTGAAGAGCCCGCCCTCTCCTTACCTCTCCTCCTCATCATGTGGGTGCTCAACAGTTTGGGGGGAGGGTCTGGGGAAACCCCACAAAGGCCTCTCTGGGGCATCTCCGGCACAGTCAGCAGCCCTGCTCAGTGTCCCCCTCCTGGCCCCCCCCCCCCCCCGCCCGTTAGAGTGCACCCCTGGAGCAGCAGCACCAAGCACACACCTGCCTCGTAGGAGCTGTGATCGGTGACTGGTCAGGTGGGGGAGAAGCTGGCTGCATGTTTCTTTCACATTCTGAAGGGTCCTCATGGCAACAGGTCTTGAGCATTGAGCCCCATGATGGGGGCTCCCCCACCGAGTTTGGGGCCCTTCCTCGCTGGATCGTGGCTCCCCTCCCCATACTGGCAGATCTGGTTTCCGTTCCATCTCAGCCACCAGCCAGCTGGGTCAGCATGCATCTCTGGGCCTCGGTTTCCCCTTCCGTGGAATGGGAATGATAGTAATTAAACAGACCTTTCTGAATGGACAAAGAACAGCCACATGGAAAGATGAGGTGGCCATTGCTGGGTCCTTTTAAAGCTCCTGTCCGTGGCCGTTCATGGATCTGAAGACTGAAAATAATGTGAATTACTTTCTGTGGCCAGAGGAAGGGCATCTTCTGTGAAATGAAGAGGTTGGGGGTAGAGGGAGCAGCTCTTGAGGGCGCCCCTCCCCCAAGTGGTGGCCCTTTCCCTTTTTAAATGAGCCTGCTGCAGCGGGTTTATTATTACTTACCTGCAACCAGTGATTCCCTGCAGAGTTCAGCCCTTCCTGGCCAGCTTCCCTTTTTTTATTGGAAAGTGTTCTTCATTTCCATGGGCCGGCCTGCTGGTCCTTGGCAGCAGACAGTGGGCCGAATCAAGGCTTTTTCTTCTCTTCTTTTCTTGAATGGTGCCTTCTCTGGCAGATAGTTATCTTTTCTCCAACTGGGTTATGAAATTTGACAGAATTGTTCAAAGCCTTAATGTGTTTTCCCTTCTTCCCTAAAGGAGCTTACTCTTTCCCCCATATGAAGACATAGAGGGTGTTCACCTTTGAGTTCCGGTTTCGGATTTGCTCTAATGATTTTTGGCAAGATGCCCTCCAGAATTCCCGTATAAAAGACAAGCCTTCCCTGCCCCTCTCTGCCTCTGTCTGCGTGGCTTCCCAGCCCCCAACCCTGCACCCTCCTAGCAGTGGCTTCACCACAAACTACAGGGCCAGGAGGACCCCCCTCTCTGGGAAGGCCCGCCTCCGAGCTGGGGTTTCCTTCTGCCTTTACTGCCTCACTTGATCTGCTCGACTTTGCTTTCCTGACCTTTTCTTCATTTGCTTTGGGAATTCTAACCTTGGTTATCCATCTCTTTCCTCCATTCCCATTTGTGGGAACTGGGGAGCCAAATTCTAGAACTCTTGGGTCAAGAAGGAAAAATTGCAAGCAACCAGAAAGAAACAATTCCAATATTGGGGAGTCATAGTCAGCATAACACAAGATTTAGTGTCTTCTCCATTAAAGGAGGACAGGGCTTGGCATATGGGATTCCAGGAGTCAAAGGAGCCAATCCTCTGGTGTGGGGGGAAATGGATGTTTAATGAAACAAGTACGCTCAAACTTTCCTAATGAAAAGACTAGAGCTGAATAGAACTTTTCAGGACAAGACTCAAGAGAAGCATAAAAAGGAAGAGAAGGAAGAAGAAACAAGGAAGAGATGCATTAAAGTTAAGCTGTGTACATTCCTTTATGGGAAGATGATTCATGTAACTCCTAAGAATTTTATCATTATTAGAATAGTTAAAAGGACTTGCATAGAGAGCATGAATGTGACTTATGTTGGAATGATCGTCAAAAAGCAAAAATCGATAAAGGGATGAGAAAAAGGGATGCAGTGAAAGGAGGAGGAAGGGAGAGAGGTAGAGTGTGGAAAGTTTTCTCACATAAAAGAAGCAGGCAAAGAAGACCTTTTACAGTGGAAGGAAAACTGGCTGGTGGGTGGGGAGCAGTGCCCAAACCTCGCTCTCATCAGAATTGGTTCCATGAGGGAAGAATGTGTTTATGTATACACACACATGCATACACATTCAGCTGTATAGAGCAATCTATCTTACCCAATAGAGAAATGGAGAGGAGGAAGGAAGGGGAGTTGATCAAAGGGAAGATGTATAAAGGGAGGCAGTGGTCACAAGCAAAGCAGACTGTTGAGGAGGGCTGGAAGGATAAACAGAAGGAGATGGGATGGAGGGAAATCCAGAGTTAGTAATCCTAACTGGAAATGGGAATGAGAATGAGCTCACCCATAAAACAGAAGCAACAAAATGGATTAGAAACCAGACTCTTAACAAACTGTTGTCTATAAGAGAGAGGCACAGCGGAACAGGGAGACACACATAGAGTTAAAGTAAAGGGCTAGAGAACAATCGAATAGACTTCAGCTGATGTAAAATAAATTGGGGGTGGGGAGAGTAGAAATCATGATGCTAGACAAAGCAAATGCAAAAATAGCCCTCAATAAAATAATCAGTGAAACTACACGCTAAAAGATACCATAGACAATGAAATCATTTAAAAAAAATTTTACAGCAAAGTTTTCTGATAACTTAATTTCTCAAGTATGGAGAATTGAATCAAATTTATAAAAAATAAGAATCATTCCCCAACTGATAAAATAGCCAAAGGATATGAGCAGTTTTCAGAAGAAGATATCAAAACTATCTCTCGTCATATGAAAAATTGCACTAAATCACTGTTGATTAGAGAAATATAAATGAAAACAACTCTTGAGGTACTTATTAAAAATGACAAATACTGGAGGAAATTTGGTAGTAAACTGGTCCAGCCATTCTGGAGAATGATTTGGAACTATGCCCAAAGGGTTATACAACTGTTGCCACTTCTAGGTCTATACTGCAAAGAAATTAAAGAAAAAGGAAGACCTTCATGTCCAAAAATCATTTCTAGCAGTTCTTTTTATAGTCACAAAGAATTGGGAACTGAAGGGATGCCCGTCGATTGAGGAATGGCTGACAGGTTGTGGTGTGTGACTGCAATGGATGCTATTGTGTCATATAGAAATGACGAAGAGTATGCTTTCAGAAAAACATGGCAAGACCTGTTTGAATGGATGCAGAGAGAAGTGAGAATAACCAGGAGATCATTGTACACAGTAATAGCCTTGTTGTAGTGATGACCAACTGGGAAAGACGTGGCTACAGTGATCCAACTCAAAAGGACTCGGATACAAACACGGTGTCTGCCTCTAGGGACAGAACTGAGGAACTCTTGAGTGCAAACAAGCCTACTTTTCTCCTTTTTTTTGCAATATGGAAATATATTTTGCACATTTTTACATGTTTAATGGGTATAATTTTGATTGCCTTCTCAGTGGATGAGGGGAGGGTTGGCAGGGAAGAAGACAATTTGGATTTCAAACTTTAAAAAGAAAATGCTGAAAAGAAATGTAAAGACCTGTTTGAGATGCTTCCTCGGCAAGGGGCCAAGAAAACTAAGCTGTGGTCTCCTCCTTTGCTTCAGTCTGGCCAGAGTTACTGTATTTTGACAAGAGAACAGTCACCTCCTGTTAGAGAAAGCCAACAAACCAAAGTAGCCTTGTGTTCCGAGCCTGCCCAGGCCCAGGGCCTGTGGTTTCCCTTCTGGAGGCATCCTTCCTCCAGGGCAGATTGCCATCTCCCTCTAACTCAGGCATTAGATCAGAGAGGTCAAGGGACTCCCTGGAGTCCCACAGTTTGGAAGTGTCCAAGCTGAAATTTGAGCCCTGGTTATCCTGAGTCCAAGTCCACTGTCCTAGGCAGCATACTGCTTCTCAGACTAAGTTATCTGGAGAACTCTGGGGCTTTGAGGTTCTAGGTTTCCCCATCTCCCTCCTGATGAATTCTTTGTTTTTTAGGTCTTGCTTACAGTTGATCACTGATTGTCCCAGCCCCGTTCAGGAGGAGCTCGATCTCATTCGTGCCCTGGGGTACCTGGAAGAATTTGGGGTAAAGATCCTCCCTTTGCAAGGTGAGATTTCCTCTTTGGGATCCTCCTGGGGAATGTTCTGATGGACCTGTTTAGTTTGATTTTGGTTCATTTGCAAGGTTGTTGCTCATGTGTTTCCATTGTGTCCTATTCTTCTTGCTCCTGTTTGGGATTTTCTTGGCAAAGATCCTACAGTGGTTGGCTGTTGCCTTTTTCAGGTTATTTGATAGACGAGGCAAGCTGGGTAAAGTGACTTGACCAGGGTCACACAGCCAGGCATTATCTGAGGTTGATCTGAATTCAGGTCTTTCTGACTCCAGTGCTAGGGCTGTGGCTCTACCTAGCTGCCCTCATGACGGGTCATTAAAAGAAACAAATGAAATGTTCTGTCCACTGTCTCTGCGGGGCCTCTAGAGAGTGAGCCCTGGGTCATTTGCAGTGATTAAAAGCTATTTTTATTTTTATTTTGTTTGTTCATTTATTTATTTATTTATTCATCCGTTAATTAATTAATTAATTTGTTTGTTTGTTTGTTTATTTAAAGCCCTTACCTTCTGTCTTGGAGTCAATACCGTGTATTGGCTCCAAGGCAGAAGAGTGGTAAGGGCTAGGCCATGGGGGTTAAGTGACTTGCTCAGGGTCACACAGCTGGGAAGTGTCTGAGGCCAGATGTGAACCTGGGACCTCCCATCTCTAGGCCTGGCTCTCCATCCACTGAGCTACCCAGCTGCCCCCTAAAGCTATTTTTGTCCCAGAGAGCTGGCTTCTGAGCTGGGAGGACATGGGTTTGAGGCCTGTGGTTCTGGACCTGTCCCACAGCAGCTCAGTGTACTTCCTGGCAGCTTTCTCAGACTGCTCAGCTCAGGGAAGGGGAGTGGGGGCGGGGCTGACCTCAGCCTTGTGGAGGGACCATCTTCCCTTGGGAATTCCTTTTACCAGTGAGATTCCAGGCCCTGCCCCCATCTCTCTTGCCAGTGTGTTTGAATGGAGCCTGCCACTGGACAGTTAGGCTTTTTAAGGGGAGATGCTCATTAATCTGCCATCCAGATGGTCATGGAAGGAGGCTGGGCCTTGTGGCTCAGTCACAGCAGTGAGAAGGTGACCTGTCCCCACAGAAGCTAGTAGACAGACATGTAGTGTGACCCAGAGGCCTGGCTTTGTCTCCAGCTCCTCAGGGCACTCTCCGGCTTGCAGGTTTTTGACCTGTGAAACAAGTGGGCTGCATGGCTTGACTTCCAAGACCCAGGGCAGCCCTCAGCCAAGAATCGTGTCATTTCATCAGATAATGGAGAACAGATGCACCACGTGGAATCCCCTAGTGGTGGTGGGGGGCATGTGTCAGGGAAGACCAGCTGATAGGAGAGGGGCAGGAAGGCAGGCACTCACTCCTTGTCCGGCCAGGCAGGTTGGAGATGAAGGATGAAAACTAGCCCAGAGGTCGGAGGTCCTGACTGCAGCTTCTTGGGAAGTTCAGCTGTAGAAATGGAACATTGGCTCAGTCCTTGATTTTCCTGGCTGACCGTTTTCTGCCTCAGGAGGTAGAGGCAGGGAAGGAGACGAATGATTTCTTTGGGCCTCGTTTTCATAGAACTCCATGGTGAGGTGATCTCATCAGCCACCTGGTCCAACTCCTCTCCAGCAAAGCAGTAGCCTTCTACAGTATCCCTGTGTGATAGGCCCTCACTTAGAGGTTCAGGGAGGAAGCTCTCCTTGTCCCTCCTTCCACTCTGGGACAGCTGTGATGGTAAGCAAGTTGTTGCTGATCCCTGATCTAAGAGGACCTCTGCTAGTAGCACCCTTGTTGGAATTCTGCCCCACGGCCAGCTCCTCTCCTGCAAGTGAGCCCTTCCTTCAGGCACTAGAAAACTGCTCTTGTGTCCTCCCAGAGACCTTTCCTCTGTTCCTTCACCTGATCCTCCATGGTGCAGGGCCTTTCACCATGCTGATTATCCTCCTCCAGTGAGAAGTGTTTTCAAAATGGGCTTCTGGGAACAGAACCCAGCACTCTGGATGCCATGTAGTTGGGGCAGAGTAGAGCAGGATGATTGTGCCTCTAGTCCCTAGAAGCTTGCCCTTTTTGGGGCTGCCCCCTCAAGCGGCTGCTTCAGATGGAGATTTTGTTTCCCTTTAGCCTCCAAGGCTTTTAAAGACAAACTGCTTTTGAACCATTCCCCATCCCATCTTATACTTGTGAAGTTGATTTCTTAAGCCCAAATCTGTATCATTTGCATTGATCTGATTCATATTCTTGTCATTGATTTGGCCAAGTACTTTACCCTAATAGGTTATTTTTATTTCTATTTGTCAGTCCCCCACTTTGTGTTGTCTCCCAACTGGATGAACATGCCACTCATGCCTTTAATTCATTGATAAAAGTGTTAAGTAGCACAAGAGGCTGCCATGGATCCCCAGGGCACTCCACTGGAGACCTCCTTTTCAGAGGTCAGTGAACAGTTCCCCTTGGGTGTGCTGGTCAGCCCTATCCAATTACTTCATCTAATTGTACTCCTGCCTAGGCCACATTCCTCTTTTTTCCATAATAATGGCACGAAAGATCTTATTAAAGCTGATGAAACACAGCAGAACCTTCATCTGTTGGAGTCAGAAAAGGACTGAGTGTCAGGCCAGTATGACCTGCTCTTGGTGACACCCCTTCCTTCTCTGGGCATCAGACTCCCAAAGTTCCTTTTTAAAAATCAGAACATTTGTCCTTCAGTCCAGAGGTACCTCTTCTCCTTCTCCATTGACTGGGATAGTGTGAAAATGATGCTTTGGCCTGGTTGAGAGACCTCATCCTGTTCCATCTTCTAATAGATTGGCCCCTCTGTCATCCCTTCCCCTTTTACTTGTCTTCAGTTTCTCCCTGTCGACCAGCTCTTTGCCTCCTGCCCACACATGTGCCCACATCTTCCCTAGCCTCAAAGCCCTCACTTGACCCTTCCTTTCCTGCTGTATCTCTGCTGTTTGTAGCTAAGCTGCTTAAGGCCATCTATAATCTGTGCCTTTGCTTTTTGTCCTCTGACTCTGAGTCACACAGCTAGGAAGTATCTGAGACAAGATTTGAACCCAGGACCTCCTGGCTCTAGGCTCAACTTTGAATCTACTAAGCTCCCAAGGATCTCTTTCACACTGTTGGTCAATCTCTCCTCCCTGATATTCTCTTCTCTCCAGGTTTTCAGGACACCATACTTCTGGGTTCTCTTCTTCCCTCTCTGACTTCTTCTTGGCCTCCTTTATTGAATACTCCTCCAGATCACCTCTCAGAACTCTGTCTTGGGCCCTCTTCTCTCCCTCCAGACTACTTCCTTTGGGGATCTCATTGACTCCTGTATAGTTAGAAAACCTTGAACCCCCAAAATTGCATTACCCAGAATGCTTTTTCCCTTTGTGCATATTTATGTCTTCACATAATTTTGTAAGTTCTGTAGTTCCTCTCTATTGCTCTCTTCTCTCATGACTGGACTGGGTTTAGGTAGTTCTTTGACTTTAGTTATTATTAATAAAACTTTGAAAAATATTTACTTGGTCTATTGGATAACAATTTTAATCTTTACACTCCCGTGGATCTAATGACTATCCGTCTATGCCGAGGATGAGCAGGTTCACCCGTCCTGCCCCAATCTCTCTGCTGCTGACTTCCAAATTCCCATTTCCACCTGTCTTTCAGAGATCTCAAAGTGGATGTCCAGTAGGTATCTTAAACTCATTATGTCCAAAACAGAACTCGGTATCTTTCCCCCGAACATATTTTCCCTGTCACTGTGGAGGGCATCTCCCTCCTCTCAGTCCCCAGGCTCCTACTCTGGGAGTCATTGTGGGGCTTCTCCCTTCTTCTCACCCTCCACATCCAAGATGGTGCTGGGGCCTCTCCATTTCCCTTCTACAGCATCTCTGGTCAGTTTCCCCCCTGTAGCATCTCTGGTCAGTTTCCCCCTGTAGCATCTCTGGTCAGTTTCCCCCCTGTAGCATCTCTGGTCAGTTTCCCCCCTGTAGCATCTCTGGTCAGTTTCCCCCCTGTAGCATCTCTGGTCAGTTTCCCCCTGTAGCATCTCTGGTCAGTTTCCCCCCTGTAGCATCTCTGGTCGGTTTCCCCTCTGTAGCATCTCTGGTCGGTTTCCCCTCTTCAGCATCTCTTGGATATGCTCCCCCTCTCCTCTGACCCTGGTGCAGACCTTCATCCCCTCATGCCTGAACCATGGCAGTAGCTGCTGAGGGGGGTCGGCCTGCTTCAGTCTCTCCCCCGACTTGAGGCCATCTTCCATGCAGCGCCCAAAGGGATTTTCCTAAAGCCCAGCCCCTGTTTCTGTAGAATCAGAGGTTTGTAAAGCATTTTACAAGTGTTGCCTCATTGGATCCTTGCACGAATCCTGGAAGGTCAGTGCCATTATTCCCATTTTATGGACAAGGAAACTGAGGCAAAGAGGAGAAGTTGCTGACCTACGTCACCCAGCTAGGAAGTATCCAATGCAAGATTTGAACTTGAGTTTTCTCGGTGGCAGGTCCAATGGTCTACACTTTGCTATACTCACTAGCTGCCTCTGACAAATGGGCTCTTCTTTGTGGTTCCATCAGGATATTTGGTGGCGTGGTCTGATCTTAAGGCTATTTGGGCAGCTTAGGCAGGGAATGAGATCTGGGTCTGGAATCAGAAGACCTGAGTTCAGGCCATGCCACATTTACTAGCTTTGTGACCCTGGGCAAGACCTTTCAGTTCTCTAACTCAGTTTCTTTCACGTAAAATGGGTATAACGTATAACTGTCACCTCATTTATCTTGACCAAAGCCTTAATAATTATAAGATGTTCAGCCTGACATCCAGTAGGTACTTAAGTGGCTGCTTCTCTTCTTGTTTGAATCCCAGGCCAGCCCCATTCCTCACTGACCCTGGACACGTTGTGACTGACCTCTATGGCTTGTGGGCAAAGCTCTTGCGGCAGCCCTGGGCGGTCAAGCCCTTTGCTGGCTGGCTAGAGGCAGGGGCCAGATGGGTGCCATCTTGTGGGACGTGGCTCCCTCATTGGAGGCTGGTTCAGTGCAAGCAGGGCCTCATGCCGACCTGCTCCTCCGGGGTGGAGACATGTAGGATCCAGGCCTGACGGTGCTTCCTTCCGGAGTGGGCCCTGGGTCTGGGCTGTGGATGGCTTCTCCTCCTCCGGCGGGGCGTCTGCGCCGACTTCGCCCGGACCCCGAGGCCCCTTCTGGTTCTTTTCATTTTCAAACGCTAGTTAGACCAGACTCGGACAGATGCTGCTCTTGGCCTGGTGCAGCTGCGGTCCCGGCACTGACGAGTTCTGAATGTTTGGGGCGGCCCGAGTCTGCTCTGGTGGGGGCACGAATGAGCGTTGGCAGAACAGGGTGCCTGTCTGGGAGTTGCTCCCGCTGTTCCTCCGTGGCTCTGGAGGGACGGACCCTGCAGATCCCTTGTCTGGACAGGCCCACGGGGTGGTGGACTTGTCCACTGGCGAGTGAGGCCCCAGAGGCCCCGGCTCTCTTCTCTTAGCAGGAGGGAGGGAGGACCCCGGGGCCTGAGCACTGCCTAGGCCCGGGGATCCCACGCATGTTAGTGGCTGTGCGTGGCCTGGCTGGGGGAGGGATATCACCGATACAGAATGTAAGTCCTGAAAGGCACCAGGTGGGACAGCCCCGGAGGCGGTGCAGACCTCGAGCCTGGCCTCTGGGGAGGGCGGCTCTCTTTAGCAGGTGACATGCAAAGCAAACCAAACGCTGCGACGTGGTGCCTCCTCACGAGAGGCAGTGATTGCCCCAGGTCTGGGGTCAGGAAGGCCCGAGTGCCACTCTAGCCTCAGACACACGGGCAGGCCACCTCCCCCTGCCTGCCTCAGTTTCCTCAGCTGCAAAATGGGGGTCAGAAGAGCTCCTGCTGCAGGGCTGTGGGGACCCAATGAGGTTCTGTTAGTGAAGGCGGCGCGTGGTCGGCTCCCCGAGACGGCGGCCATCGGCATCCTCCATCTACACGCGGGGCTCACTCGGTGCCCGGCCGGGCCGGCCTGCCTCCCTCTCTGGGGTTTGGCCTTCCGGAGCTGTCGAGTGAGACCTCGGTGCTGGCCCTGGAGGAGGCCCCGGGCACTAAGAGCCACAGGCAGTATCGCGGGGTGTGACGGGCTGCCCGGGAGGGGGCTGTCTGGCGGAGGACCCCTGGGGGATGGCAGGATGGACTTGGGGGTGCAGGGATGCCCCTCTCGAGGATTGGGGTGTGGCTTTGAGACCATCGAGCCCAGCCCCCTCCCTCACACTGAGGAGGCCGAAGGGGTGGCAACGAGGGCCCGGCGTGACTGTTAGAGGCAGGATTCGAATTCAGGTCCCTGACTCCCCAGTGGCCCTCCCCATGTCCTGGCCGCGCCCGGAGCCCTTTGCCACGGCCACAGCTTCTCCCTCGCCTTCTCTTCCAGTGCGCCTGTGCCCGGATCGCCTCAGCCTCATCAAGGAGTGCATTGCCCAGGCCCCAACCTCCTACAGGCAGTCCGCCAAGCTTCTGGGCCTGGCCGGCCTGCTCCAGGTGGCAGGTAATGCTCGGCGGGAGGTTCTGGGGTGCGCTCTGGGGCACGGGGGTCTGCGGGGTGTGGGCGACCTGGGGCACCCCGGAAAGCCCCACTTCACAGGGGCGTTGGCGCCTGGAGCTACCCCCGCCCCCCCTGCCTCCATGTCCTCCCTGGGTCTGGAGGGTGGATATCTGGCTTTATCCAGAGAGGATTCTGGGAGCGAACCTCCAGCAAGGACGCTGGACCTAGTCGTAGGGCCTGGGTTCCAGTCCTGCCTTCCCCAGCGTTTGAGTATAGCCCTGACCCCCAGCTCCCCCCCCAGCAGGTGTGTGCTCCTATGTGGGCACAGACGTGGCCAGGCCTCGGAGGGCTCTCCCTAGGAGGGCACGGGGCTGAATTGTTTCCTTTACCTGGAGGTGGCTCTGCCTGGGGAGGGCAAACCCCTGTGGTGCAGGAGCCCCAGTGCCCCTCCAGCCCTGCCCCCCCCCCCCCGCGGCCTTGCCAAGCCCTCGACTTCCCCACAGGCAGAACAAAGGGGCTGCGGCTCAGGCAGTGCCAGGCGCCGGCCTGAACCCCGGGGGGACAGACCGGAAGAGCCCCGGGAGGGAGGCCCGTGGCCGGGGGCAGGAGGAGGTGCCCGCCTCACGCGGAGGCCTCTGGGCTCATCTCTGCCCCTCCGGCCTCCCCTGCCACGCAGAGGATTCGCCTTTTACACGTCGTTCAGTTTGAGCCTTGAAAATGGGACGAACAAGACGGAGGGCTCCAGATGCCCTCGTTTTGGGGGGCCTGCGGCCCTGGCCACTGTGTCCGGCCTCCCAGGCCCTCGGCAGCCCGCGGAGGCCGAGCCAGCCTTCTCCCGCAGGTGGGGCCGAGGGGGCCTGCCTCCGTGTGCCCCGGCACGCAGGTTTGGGAGAGGGTTTTAGAGTGGGCCAGTTGGGTCCGAGCGCCGGCCTCTTGGGCAGCTGATGGCCGGCCCTCTGGCCCAGAGGCGCCACATTTCAGCCGTTCAGACTGGCAGGTCGGACTTGGTGCCCCCGTTTGGGGATTTCCTTGGCAGAGATCCCGGAGGGCTGGCCATGTCCAGCTCATTTGGCCGAGGAGGAGATGGAGGCCAACAGCCCCCTGCTGGGCCGCCCTGGGGCCCGGGGGGGTCTAGCTCCGCCGGCCTGGGCACAGCCGCGGAGGGGCCCGCTCATCCCCCCCCTTTTACCGACGAGGCCGCGAGGCCTCGCCTTCATGTTGTTGAGCACAAATGGTTTGTTAATCCGCGGAGGGAGGACCCGGGAAAGGGCTGGGGCGCGTGTTTGAGGCCGGCCTTTCCTTTGATGACGGCGTCACGGTTTGTTCTGCAACGTTCTCGTGGTCAGACCTGGAGCCGGACGCCGTGTATTTGGGGCAGTCTAAGATTGCTTTCAGAGTCACGTGGCCATAGTGGGCGGGGCCTCCGGTGAGGAGGAGCCCAAGCCCAGGCTCTCTCCCCGTCCGTCCGTCCATCTCTTGGTCCCGAGGCCTGCAGGGCCTTCCCTGCGCCCTCCTCGCCCCCGGTGAGACTAGAGCCGGCCCCCGGGCAGCAGGCTGTGGCAGCGGCTGATGGAGAAGCTCCCTCCCCAGGCCTGCCCCAAAGATCTCCGCCTGGGGCGGCCGGTCCTCTGGGGGAGCGTGCTAACGGGCTTGCTAGGCCCGGCTGCTCTAGTCACCGCGCGTGTCGGCCTCTGCTTCCAGGGGAGGACCACGAGGCGAGGAAGGGGCAGGTTCTGGTCCTTCTGGTCCAGCAAGCCCTTCGTTTCCAGGACCACAAAGCCGCCAGCATGCACTGCCAGGAACTGATGGCCACAGGTAACGTACCCTCTGGGGTGGCGGGCCCTCAGCCGCCGTGTTGGGGAGGCCGGGAGGTCGCAGGCGTAGGTCTGCCTCCTCCGTGTCCGGGGCCTTGCAGGCGTCCCACCCTCGGGGCTCCTCTGGAGGCCCTTTCACCGGGCTGCACTGGGGAGGGCCGACTCCATCCCAGACTCCTTCTAGAGGGCGTTCTTTCTCCTCCTTTGGGGTTTGTTATTGCTCCTCGCTTGCTTCTCTTTGTGTCAGAAGCAGACCGTCCCCCTGGAGCCAGCTGGGAGCACGCCCGGGGAAATCTTGGGCTTTTCTCATCCAACCCACAGTCCAGGCTTTGTGGAGAGAGTCGGGGCCCAGGCTCCGGCCCTGGGGTCGCTCAGGGTCCTCAGGCTTGCCCTGGCAGCCTGTGACCCCTGCGGGCATGCCGAGCCCCAGAATCCTCCCTCCTTGTGCTCCTTCCCTTGCAGGCTACTCTCCGAGCTGGGACGTGTGTAGCCAGCTGGGGCAGTGCGAAGGCTTCCGGGACTTGGCCGCTCGCCAGGAGCTCATGGCTTTTGCTCTGACGCACTGTCCTCCCGGCTCCATCGAGGATCTTCTGGCAGCGAGCAGCTCGCTCCAGACAGAGGTGAGTGTCAGCGACGGGAAGAGGTCTCTTGTGGCCCTGGTTCATTTCCTTAGACATTTGTGAGGTGCGTGGCTGGGGGGTCGTCATTACCCCCGTCATGCTTGGCCCGTGGGCCAGGCACACAGGGAAGGCAGAAGGCAGTCCTTGGAGCTCCCAGCCTCATGGGGAGATCAGGAGTTCCACACAGGAGAGACTGGGAAGGGCTTCCTGGAGAGGTTGAGATTTTAGTTGGGACCGAAGGAAGCTGGACAGATCAGTGGTTGGAGCGGAGGAGGGACAGTCTTCCAGACGTGGGGGACAGACAGACAAAGTGCCTGGCGCCAAGAGATGGCGGGTCTCATTACTGGCATGGCAGGAGCCGGGCTCTGGATTGAAGGAGGAAGTGAGAGAAACCTGGAAAGGGAGGAGGGGGCTGGGTTACGAGGGAGTGACACCAGAGGAGAGACGTTACAGAAAAGAATCATTCGGAGATGCTCTAGAGGGGAAGTTGATGGGCCCTGGTGCCATATTGGATCTGGGAGAGGAAGGAGCTGAGGGTGACTTTGGGAGGTGAGCCAGAGGGATGGGTAGGAGGGTGCTGCCCCAGTCTGCCCCAGGAGGAATGGCAGGAAGAGAATGAGTTCATTGGGGGACATTTTGGGTTTCGGGTGCTCCTGGCATCCCATCTGAGACATTCACTGGCTAGCTGGAGATCTGAGAATGGAAGTCTGCTGAGAGTTTGGGGCAGAATAGGTAGAGAGTTGTCAGCTAGATCCATTGCGCTGTGAGATCCCCAGGGGAGGTAGTGTATATGGAGAAGAGGAGAGGACCCTCTCTGGTGAGAGGGGCGTCCAGCAGAGGAGAGTGGGAGAAGAGGTGCCTTGAAGACCTAGAGAAGGGGTCCGGGATGGGGGATGTCAATTCAGAGGGATGAGCTGGTTAGGAAACAAGTGTCTCTTGTCAAAAACGAGGAGCCAGAAGAACTGGGGTGGCCTGGGGTGGCCCGGGGTGCATGTGTTGCTTGGGCTTTTGGCTCTGTACTGGTTTCTGGTCAGCTGGCTGGATTTATGTGTGACCCTGAGGAACAAAGATCGGGGGGCCGTGCTCCCTCCAGCGTTTTACATCTGCCCCAGGATAGGGTGTTGGGGATTTCAGGAGCCTAAGCCAGTGAGCTCCCCCCAACCTCATTAATGCCCCCAAGCCTATGGTTTTGGGGAAGTCTCTGGCTCCGGGCCCTCTGGGGTTGTGCTGCATCTTCCATAGACCGTATTCCAGTCATCGAGAGGTCTCCATGTCCCCAGAGAACATGGGGAGATGCCGCTGTCTCCCCCAGAGTTGAGGCTTGTTCCTGTGAGCTGGGATAGAGCTGGACCCAGGCATCGCTTTGAGGCCAATCAGACGGCCATTTGCTCTCCCTCCAGGTCCTTTATCAGAGGGTGAACTTCCAGATGCATCCATGTGAAGGAGGAGAGAGCCCAAGTGTGTCCCTGCTACCGGTGCCAGGGCCTCCGGAGGTAAGCTGTGGAGCCAGGGCATTTAGGAAGTGCCTGCTGTGTGCTTGGCACCATGCAAGGCACCTATGAATATCTTCTCATTGATCCTCGCCACCCTTCAGAGAGTGTGGTGTCCATTACCCCCATTCTGGCAGGGGTCTCAGTGCTGGGTCAGCGTGATTTGGGGGGAGAGCCCGCTGCAAACCTCCAGGTGTCTGGCACACTGGCTTTTGTGAGCTGACCTCCTGGAGAGAGTCCTGGCAGGGGGCAGGGAGGTAGCACCCAGGGGTGCTTCCGTAGGCCCTGCTGGTATCTGGCTAACTGTGCTGTAGAGGGTGGCGAGGGATGAATGGAGCCCCTTCTGTGGCCAAGGAGATACTGTGTGCCTGGAGGGATGGGCAGGGCCAAGGGGCAATGTTCTGTGGCTTTGGGGTAAAAGCATGGCTCGAGGGGAGCCTCTAAAGAGACAGGGTCAGCTCCTCACCCCTTTTCTGCACGTGATCATCTTTTTTCATGACTCTTTGGACCCCCGGGGGAGCAGTGAATATCTCCCCTCTCTAGTGTCACTAGTGTGGGCCATACCAATCAGGGTCATTAACTTCTATGAGGTAGAAGGTCTTGTCTTTGAGGCCTTCATGAAGGAAGAACCATTTAGACATGGAAGTAAATGGGAAAGTAGAGACCAGGAGAAACTGTGGGTCTGGGGAGAGGACCCCAATATCTGCCTGGTCCCACAGGAGACATTGGCTGCAGGGAGCCTTGAAGGGATCCTGGGAGGCTCTGGGGAGGGCAGAGAGAGGGAGCCTCTCCTAGGAAGGCTGCACATGTGTTGCTTTGGGGAGGACACGTGGAGAGGGACACGCGAAATATTCTGATACTGTACAAGACTGGAAAGGTCAGTCAGATGATGAGCAGCTCTTAGACTCCCTCTGTGTGCTGGTCAGATGAGGAACAGCTATTAGTTGCCCTCTGTGTGCCGGGCCTGACACTAAGCTCTGGCAATTCAAAGAAAGGCAGAGACAGACCTGGCCCCTGAGGAGCTCCAAGCCTCACAGGGAACCGGGGGAGGCTGCCTACCTAGGGAGGGACCTTGTGAGGGCCTAAATAGCTTAGCTGGGGGAGAGGAAGAGGGAGCACAGTGGGCACTGGGGGGTGGTGTTCCTCTACCTGGTCCTGCCTTCTTAGAGATAGAAGATGGACAGAGTGGCCAGGCCCCTCCTGTCTCCCCTGCCCCCCAAACAGGATGGTGGGATGGGGGACATGGGAGCAGGTCTCCCCTATCCTGGGATGCAGCTCCTCCTACCCCTCAGTAGCAGCTTTGCCACCATCTTCAAAGCGTGTTCTCTGCCATCCCCACTGGGCACTGCTCCCAAACAGTGTCTGATACAGCCACAGAGCCCCATGGGAAGCTGGACATGGGGTTCCTTTATTGTTGTCACGGGCCATGGGGGGAACTCTATGCTGAGTCCCCTGGTACGTACCAGACTGTCTATTGGTCTTCCGTGGTGGTGGGCGATAACCCGGACCCTAACACATGTTCTCTCCCTCTCCTCTTCCCTCCCCCCTTCCAGAGCAGATAAGCAATTCCACTAGGTTATACATGTGTAATCACTCAATACCTCTTTCCATATTATTCATTTTTATAATCTTATAAAAACCAAATCCCCAATCCTAGATCCATATAAACAAGTGGTGAACCATATATTTTTCTTCTGCCTTTCTGCTCCCACAGTTCTTTCTCTGGATGTTAGCATCTTTCTCACAAGTCCCTTGGGATTGTCCTGGGTCATTGCATTGCTGCTAATAGCGAAGTCATTTACATCTGATTGTGCTACAATGTTTCAGTCTCTGTGTACAATGTTGTCCTGGTTCTTCTCCTTTCATTCTGCATCAGTTCCTGGAGGTTGTTTCAGTTCACATGGAATCCCTCCAGTTCATCACTCCTTTTTAATATTCCATCCCCATCAGATACCACAACTTGTTCAGCCATTCCCCAACTGAAGAGCATCCCCTCATTTTCCAGTTTTTGTACCCTAAAGAGCTCAGCTGTACAAGTCTTTTTTGTTATCTCTTTTGGGTACAAACCCACAGTGGCATGGTTGGATCAAAGGGCAGAGAGTCTTACAACCTTTTGGGCATGACTCGAAATTGCTTACCAGAATGGACTCATTTATAGCTCCCAGCAATGCACTAGTGTCCCAACTTTGTCAGAGTGGACACTCAGCTTTTCCACAGCCCCTTGGGCTGGCAGTCCACAAGGTGCAGGCCTGGCCAGAGCTCTGAATTTGGACAAAGGACCACACTCAGATCATGGCTTAGCCTGTGTGAGACCTTGGCAAGTTCAGTGCTTCAAGTAGCTTCTCTGTATCTACAGATGTTGTGTGCCCAGCAGAGCCCCTGGCCAGGATTGAGGGGAGCAGGCTTTGTGGAGGGGGAGCCCCTGGGCAGTCAAGCAACTGGGGCAGTGGCCCCATGAAGAAGGGCTGTCCAGCTGCCCCAAAGACAGGCAAGCCAACCTCACTGAAATGCCATGGCCCCTAGAGCCAGATATGGAAGGCAGCCTGGGCCAGGCCAGCCAAGCCACTTCTACCCCTTGACTACCAGCCCTTAGAGCCTTGGGAATGGCCCTGGTGGCAGCCTGGTGCCTTCACCCTGAGCAGCAGCCCCTGCTCAGATGCTGCCTGGGGCCTGACAGTTCCTGCGGGGCCTGAGACTGAGAGGAAGGTTCTGGTCCTCAGTGTCCTTGGTCCTTCTCCAAGTCTGCTCTCATTGTCAGTGAAATGATGGGACCAAAGAGGCCTGACCATGAGCCACTGCCCCTCAGGACCTGGGACCTGGAAGCATCCTTCACAATTGTTCTCTCACTTGTCCTCACTCGCTCATTCTCCTTCTCACCCTGTCCACTGAGAAAGTGTCCGCAGCCCAAGCCTCTCTGGCTTGAGCAGGAGAAAGCCTATGGGATCCTTAGTTCCTTGACCACTGGCGGCTCCACAGATCCTATGTTTCTTTGCTGTGGCTCCATCTTCTTAAGCCCAATCTGTTTTTAACAGCCTTCTCTTTATTGCTTGGGGTTTCACTATTGGCTTTCTATTCCAGTTGAGTACAAAGAAGAATAAAAAAAAATATTGTTTGATTTTTATCTAGACCTTTATCTGAATCCCCTTGAAAGTCGTATTTCTTGAAAAGTGTCATTTGTTGCCCCAAATTACAAATCTTCAGTATAATATGAAATCCGTGGCTTTTGATGATTTTTCTTTCATTTTTAAAGATAGTGTCTTAAGGTCGTTGTTGTGTTGAGAGGAAAGAAAATGATATTCCTGACTCCTGCCCTTAATTTCCACCCTTGTCTGCCACTTATCACAAGCTGTCTCTTCTGGTGGTCATCTGTCTTTGTCTAGAATCCTTGGAGCAGCCAGTGGGCCCTGTACAGTCATGTTTACTTGTGGTAAGACCTCACTGAAGATGATCATTGTTCACATACTTACTGCATTTCCCCCTCTTGAAATAAACTTCCCCATCTTGACTCTTGGCTTTCCTTCATTCCCCCATCGGGCTTGACCACTAGCCCCTCCACTTTCTGAGTGTTGAGTTCCTCATCCATGAAGGAGGAGCTGAATTCTGTGATCTATGAGCTTCCTCTTAGTCCTCCAGCCCCATCCCATAAATCTGAGGATCCTTGTGATTGCGAAAGGGTGTTCAAAGATGTTCTGGTAGAAATGCCACCACTACTGCCTCCAAAGAGCCTTCCCTGATCACCCTTCCTTGGAGGTGATTTCTCCCTCTTTGGGCCCCTTGGTAGTTTATTCTTCTCTGAAGATGTCTCGTCACTAATATTATCCTTTAAGCCCCCTTGGAGGGGTACTTTCTTACTTGTCCTTGTAGGCATCTAGGAGACCCAGGGGATGGAGGGCTTTGGCCTCCTTTCCCCTTCTCCCCTGCATCTCCTCAAAATTTGGCCCTTACTATTATTTAAGACCTTAATTCAATACAACTCACCAGACAGACTGTTTTCTTTTTTATTTTCTTTTAATTTTTCTTTTCTTTTATTTAGTCAATTTAGAACATTATTCCTTGGTTACAAGAGTCATATTCTATCCCTCCCTCCCCTCCCCCAACCCTTCCCATAGCCCACGCATAATTCCATTGGGTATTACATGTGTCCTTGATCAGAACCTATTTCCATGCTGTTGGTGTTTTGTGCTGGAATGTTCATTTAGAGTCTACATTCCCAGTCATATTCCCCTCGACCCATGTAATCAAGCTGTTGTTTTTCTTTGGTGTTTTTACTCCCACAGTTTTTCCTCTGAATGTGGATAATGTTCTTTCTTATAGATCCCTCCAGATTGTTTAGGATCACTGCATTGACACTAATGGAGAAGTCCATTACGTTTGATTGTACCACAGTGTATCTGTCTCTGTGTATAATGTTTTCCTGGTTCTGCTCCTCTCACTCTGCATCACTTCCTGGAGGTCGTCCCAATTCACATGGAATCCCTCCAGTTTGTTATTCCTTTGAGCACAAGAGTATTCCATCACCAACATATACCACAATTTGTTCAGCCATTCTCCAATTGATGGGCATCCCCTCATTTTCCAATTTTTTGCCACCACAAAGAGTGCAGCTATGAATATTCTTGTACAAGTCTTTTTCCTTATGATCTCTTTGGGGTACAAACCCAGCAGTGCTATGGCTGGATCAAAGGGCAGACAGTCTTTTATCACCCTTTGGGCATAGTTCCAAAATGCCCTCCAGAATGGTTGGATCCATTCACAACTCCACCAGCAATACTTTGGTGTCCCCACTTTGCCACATCCCCTCCAGCATTCATTACTTTCTGTTGCTGTCATGTTAGCCAATCTGCTAGGTGTGAGGTGATACCTCAGAGTTGTTTTGATTTGCATCTCTTTGATTATAAGAAATTTAGAGCACTTTTTTATGTGGTTATTAATAGTTTTGATTTCTTTAACTGAAAATTGCCTATTCATGTCTATTGTCCATTTATCAATTGGAGAATGACTTGATTTTTTGTTCAATTGGTTTAGCTCTTTATAAATTTGAGTAATTAGACCTTTGTCAGAGGTTTTTGTTACGAAGATTGTTTCCCAATGTGTTACTTCCCTTCTAATTTTGGTTGCATTGGTTTTGTTCGTACAAAACCTTTTTAATTTGATGTAATCAAAATTATTGATTTTACATTTTGTGATTTTTTTCCAACTCTTGCTTGGTTTTAAAATTGTTCCTTTTCCAAAGATCTGACATGTATACTATTCTGTGTTCACCTCATTTGCTTATAGTTTCCTTCATTATATTCGGGTCATTCACCCATTCTGAGTTTATCTTGGTGTAGGGTGTGAGGTGTTGATCCAAACCTAGTCTCTCCCACACTGTCTTCCAATTTTCCCAGCAGTTTTTATCAAATAGTGGATTTTGGTCCCAAAAGCTGGGATCTTTGGGTTTGTCATAAACTGTCTTGCTGAGGTCACTTACCATAAGTATATTCCATGGATTCTCCCTTCTGTCTCTTAGCCAGTACCAAATTGTTTTGATAACCACTGCTTTATAGTATAGTATGAGATCTGGGACTGCAAGTCCTCTTTCCTTTGCATTTTTTTTCATTATTTCCCTGGATATCCTTAATGTTTTGTTCTTACAAATGAACTTTGTTATAGTTTTTTTCTAATTCAGTAAAAACGTTTTTTTGTTCAATGGGTATGCCACTAAATAAGTAAATAAGTTTGGGTAGGATGGTCATTTTTATTATGTTAGCTCGTCTTACCCATGAGTAGTTAATGTTTTTCCAATTGTTTAGATATAATCTTAAATGTGTGGAAAGTGTTTTGTAGTTCTGTTCATATAGTTCCTGTGTTTGTCTCAGCATATAGATTCCTAAGTATTTTATTTTGTCTAAGGTGATTTTGAATGGAATTTCTCTTTCTAATTCCTGCTGCTGAGATGTGTTGGAGATATATAGAAATGCTGATGACTTATATGGGTTTATTTTGTATCCTGCGACTTTGATAAAGTTGTTGATTATTTCCATTAGCATTTTAGTTGATTCTCTAGGATTCTTTAAATAGACCATCATATCATCCACAAAGAGAGATACCTTGGTCTCCTCATTGCCAATTTTAACACCTTCAATTTCTTTTTCTTCTCTAATTGCTACTGCTAGTGTTTCTAGTACAATGTTGAATAATAGAGGTGATAATGGGCATCCTTGTTTTACTCCTGATCTTATTGGGAATGCATCTAGTTTATCCCCATTTCAGATGATGTTGGCTGATGGTTTTCGATAAATACTGTTTATTGTTTTTAGGAACGGACCTTCTATTCCTATACTTTCTAGTGTTTTCAATAGGATTGAATGTTGTATTTTGTCAAAGACTTTTTCTGCATCTATTGAGATAATCATGTGATTTTTGTTGGTTTTATTGTTGATATGGTTAATTATGTGCATGATTTTCTTAATATTGAATCATCCTTGCATTCCTGGTATAAATCCCACCTGATCATAGTGAATAACCCTTGTGATGACTTGCTGGAGTCTTTTTGCTAGTATTCTACTTAAGATTTTTGCATCTAAGCTCATTAAGGAGATTGGTCTATAGTTTTCTTTCTCTGTTTTTGACCTGCCTGGCTTTGGAATCAGTATCATATTTGTGTCATAAAAGGAATTTGGTAGAACTCCCTCTTTGCTTATTATGTCAAATAGTTTGTATAATATTGGGATTAGTTGTTCTTTGAATGTTTGGTAGAATTCACTTGTGAATCCATCAGGCTCTGGTGATTTTTTTCTTAGGGAGTTCTTTGATGGCTTGTTCAATTTCTTTTTCTGATATGGGATTATTTAAGAATTCTATTTCTTCTGTTAGTCCAGGCAGTTTATATTTTTGTAAATATTCATCCATATCACCTAGATTGCCATATTTATTGCCATATAATTGGGCAAAATAGTTTTTAATGATTGCCTTAATTTCTTCTTCATTGGAGGTGAGGTTTCCCTTTTCATCTATGATGCTATTAATTTGTCTTTCTTCATTCCTTTTTTAAATTAGATTGACCAGTACTTTGTCTATTTTGTTTTTTCAAAATACCAGCTTCTAGTCTTATTTATTAGTTCAATAGTTCTTTCACTTTCGATTTTATTAATTTCTCCCATAATCTTTAGGATTTCTAATTTAGTTTTCATCTGTGGATTTTTGATTTGTTTGCTTTCAAGTTTTTTGATTTGCATGTCCAATTCATTTACCTCTGCCCTCCCTAATTTGTTAATATATGAACTCAAGGATATAAATTTTCCCCTGAGTACTGCTTTGGCTGCATCCCATAGATTTTGAAAGGATGTCTCATCATTGTCATTTTCTTCAATGAAATTATTAATTGTTTCTGTGATTTGTTCTCTAACTAACAGATTTTGGAGAATCATATTATTTAATTTCCAATTAATTTTTGATTTGTCTCTCCATGTGCTCTTACTGATCATTATTTTTATTGCCTTATGATTTAAAAAGGTTGCATTTATCATTTCTGCTTTTCTGCATTCGTTTGCCATGTTTTTATGTCCTAGTACATGATCAGTCTTTGTGAATGTACCATGTGCTGCTGAAAAGAAGGTGTATTCCTTTTTGTCCCTATTTATTTTTCTCCATATATCTATTAGCTCTAATTTTTCCAAGATTTCATTCACATTTCTTACCTTTTTCTTATTTATTTTTTGATTTGATTTATCTAAATTTGATAGTGGTAAGTTCAGGTTTCCCACTAATATAGTTTTACTATATATTTCCTTCTTCAATTCCACTAGTTTCTCCTTTAGAAATTTGGACGCTATACCATTTGGTGCGTACATGCTGATTACTGATATTTCCTCATTGTCTATACTACCTTTTATCAGGATGTAGTTACCTTCCCTATCCCTTTTAATCAAATCTCTTTTTTACTTTGGCTTTGTCAGATATCATGATTGCAACTCCTGCCTTCTTTCTATCAGTTGAGGCCCAATAGGTTTTGCTCCAACCTTTAATCCTAACCTTGTGAGTATCTACCTGCTCAAGTGTGTTTCTTGCAGACAGCATGTGGTAGGATTTTGATTTCTAATCTACTCTCCTATTTGTTTTAGTTTTATGGGTGAGTTCATCCCATTCACATTCAAAGTTATGATTGCCACTTGTGTATTTTCCCAACATTTTGATATCCTCTCTTAGTTCTGTCCTTTCTTCTTTTGCTATATCCTTTTAAACCAGTGGTTTGCTTTTGATCAGTCCCCCTAATCCCCACCCTTAATAAGCTTCCCTTTCTTCCCCATCCCTTTTTTTTCCCTTCTTATTTTTTTTATGGTCTGTTAAGTTCCCTCCCCCCTCTCTTTCCCTGCCTTTTTGTACTCCCTGCTCCCCCTACCCCCTATCCTCCTTAGTTTTCCCTTGTTATTTTCCCTGTAGGGTAAGATAGAATTCAATACCCCAGTGGATCTAGATACTCTTCCCTTTAAGAACTAATTTCACTGAGAGTAAGGTTTAAGTATTATCTATTAGCACTCTATTTCTCTCCTTCTTTTAAGAGTATTCTTCCCCTCCCCTTCCCATGTGTATCTTTGTGTGGTAAAGATTATCCTATTTATTTTATTTCTTCAAGTATCTCTTGGTGCCATCTTAAATAACCCCTTCCCTTTTTCTTTTTTTGAATATCACCTTATAGCACTTATTACCCCAGTCTCTTCCTGTGAATGATTCCTCTAATTACTATAATAGTGAATATAATTTTTGAGAGTTACAAATAACATTTTCCACATATACAAATATAAATAATTTGATATTATTGAAGCCCTTAAAGAAGAAAGTTTGAATAAAAAAACTACATTTTTTCCCATTTCCCCTCTCTTTCTTATTTACCTTATCATGCTTCTCTTGATCTTTTTGTGTTTGGATATTAAAATTTCCACTTAGTTCTGATCTTTTTTTTTTAACAAATGTTTGGAAATCTTCTATTTTGTTGAATGCCCATACTTTCCCCTGGAAGTATATAGTCAGTTTTGATGAATAGGTGATCCTTGGTTAAAGACCCAATTCTCTTGCCTTTCTGAATATCATATTCCAAGCCTTCTGGTCTTTTAGTGTGAAAGCTTCCAGATCTTGTGTAATCCTGATTGGTGCTCCTTGATATCTGAATCGTCCTTTTTGACTTCTTGAAAAAATTTCCCCTTAGCTTGGAAGCTCTTGAATTTGGCAATTACATTCCTGAGAGTTGTCTTTTGAGGATTTAGTGTAATGGGTGTTCTATGAACTCTTTCAATGTCTATTTTGCTTCCTTGTTCAAGAACATCAGGGCAGTTTTCTTGGATAATTTCTTGTTGTGTGATGTCAATATTTCTGTTTATTTCTGGGTTTTCAGGTAGATCAATGATTCTCAAATTGTCTCTTCGTGCTCTGTTTTCCTGATCTGCCATCTTTTCAGTGAGATATTTTGTTTTCTTCTATTCTGTCAGTCTTTTGACATTGCTTTATTAATTCTTGCTGTTTTGCAAGATCATTAACTTCCAATTGCCTACTTCTTGTCTTTAAATACTGATTTTCTGCTATAATTTTTTATTTTCCTTTTTGGTTTGGTCTATCCTGCTTTTTTTGTGGCTTTCAGCTGTTTCTTCAATTGGGAGTTCTTGTCCTTTAAACTGTTATTTTCTTTTTGAACTATTTCCCACTTTTCTTGCTAGAAGACTTCCATCTTTTTGATGAGCTCCAATTTAAATTCTTGAAGAGCTTATGGACAATTTCCATTTTGGGGGGGGAAGGTTTTGGTGCATTTATTGGTATTTCCTCTTCTATTTCTTCTGTAGCCTGGATTTTTCCTCCATAAAAATTATCCAGGGTCAACTCCTACTTCTTTTTTTTTTTGGTGTTGGAAAGTTGTTGTTCCTGGGCACTTTTTGCCATTACTGTGGTGGTTTTTCCTTCCCTTTCTAATTAGAAATCTGAGTGAGATGGGCAGGCTCTCTGTGTATGGAGCTAAGGAGAAAGGATTTTGGCTGAGGCCAGCTCTTGAGTCTCTGCAGCTTCTGCTGTTTGCTGCCCCTCTCTGTGCTATCTCCCTGCAGGTGCCCACGGTCTGTGCTCCTTGGCCTGCTGGTACCTAGCTGCTCTTAGGGGTAGGTCCTCAGTGGTCTCAGTCAGCTGCCAAGGACTCAGAGGTGCCCCTCACTCATTCCAGAAGTGCCCCTTGCTCACTCACTGATTCTAGCGAGAGCTGGCTCTGACTCTGGCTCCATAGGTGGGGTGGGGGAGGGTGAATCAGCTCACGTTTTGGTGAAATCTTTTTCACCCCCTTATGGTATGGAAATCCTCAAATCCCAGGTATATTCAATGCTGTACCCTACTGTAGAGTCCCTTCATTCATGTGAATTTTTTTTTTACTTTTTGAAGTCGTCTGTATCGGTAGGTGGTAAGGAGAGGAAGAGTCCTGCATCTAGACTACAGCCATGTTTACCTGGAAGTCTCTGTTTTCTTTTTTAAACAATATTTTTCTCCCATTACATGTAAAAATAATCTTTATAGGAAAACATTTTGAGTCTGAAATTCTCTCCCTCCCTTCTACCCTTCATCCCTCACTTTTTCCCATCCACTCCCCCTTCCTGGAATGGTAAGCAATATCAGTCATTTTGTGGAAGAGATCTCAAACAATAGCAACCACCCCCCTCCAAAAAAAGAATAAACAGAAAGAAAGTGAAATATGTATGTTTTGGTCTGCCTCAGTGCTTCCTCAGAGGGCAGATGACATTTTTCTTCCCGAGTCCTGAGAATTGTATTGGATCTCTGCATTGCTGAGAAGAACTAGGCCATTCACAGTTGTTCAAGAAGAAATAAATTGCTGTCATTGTGTACAATGTTCTCCTGATGCTGCTCACTTCACTCAGTATTAGTTCATAGAAGTATTTCCAAAATTCTCCTGTTCATCATTTCTTATAGCACAATGGGTTCAGCCATGCCCCAATTGATGAGCAACTCCTCAATTCTTTGCTACCACAAAGAGAGCCGATAGAAATGTATTTTTTATAAATAGGTCCTTCTCTTTGCCCTCCTTTTTTTTAAAATTTCTTTGGGATATAGACCTAGTAGTTGTATTGCCAGATCAAAGGGTATGTGCAGTTTTAGAGCCCTTTGGGCATAATTTCATATTGGTCTCTAGAATGGTTGGATCAGATCACCATTCTACCAAAAATCCCATTTTCCCCACATCCCTTCCAATATTTATCATTTTCCTTTTCTATCTATTGGCCAATCTAATAGATATGGGGTAATACCTCAGAGTTGTTTTAATTTGCATTTCTATAATTAATAGTGATTTGGAGCATTTTTTCATAAGTATCTAGATAGATTTGGTTTCTGAAAACTTCATATCCTTTGGAAAATGACTTCTATTTTTAAAATAAATTTGACCTATGTCTCATTTCTCTGAGCTACTTGCTGTAAAAATATTTCTCCAACTTTTTGCTTTCTAGTCCTGGTTGCAGTGATTTTGTTTATGCAAAACCCTCTTAATTTAATGTAATCAAAACGATCCATTTTGCATCCTATTATGCTCTCTCTCTCTCTTGTTTGGTCATGAATGCTTCCCTTCTCCATAGCTGTCCATCAGACTGTTTTAAAGGTGAGTCAGGGATACAGAAACTTCTCTCATTCAAGACAATTCAAATAGGAGGATCAAGCATTGAGTAGGTGCTGGCTGTGTTCCAGGCTCTATGATAAGTACTGGAGAGAGCGAGAAAAATGGACCCTCATCACCATTCAACTGTAGGGGGTCACACTCTAGGGGGAGGACTGGCCAGAGCCTTGGGGGGTGCCTAGTGAGCGTGGCGGGGCACAGACACGGAAGAAGATGCAGGGAGGAGACTGTATCCGTGTGTGCTCACACCCATTGCCCTGCGTGCCCATCCCTGTCACACGTGCTATGGGCATGTTCGAAAGGGGCCTTGGCGATTCCTCCCAGACGGAGTTCCTTTCTCCAGGGCACAAGGGAGATCCAGGCTCCAACTTTGCTTCGATGCATGAGGCCCCCATCAGGTTCCAGGAGAAGGATAAGAACAGTGTAGACAGAGCGGAGAGTGCTAGGGCACTGGCACCTCTCGACGGCTCTGACACGGCACGGTGCCCACAAACAAACATCTTGGCGTGGCAATTCCCAAAGACAGTCTGGGCCAGAAAATGCATTGTATCTGCACTCTGGGTGACAAAGGGAACTCCCTGCTGAGGCTGGAAGGCCCACGGGCTGAGCGTCCACTGGGCATCGGCCGAATTTGGTGGTGAGGCCCGGGGCCACATGAGGGGGGATGGAGACGCGCCCGTGCCACTGGACTCAGCCCGGATGGCGCTTCTTTTCCCAGAACAGGAGACTGTTTGGAGGGGGACACCTGGGAGGAGAAGGGCTTTGGGTCCGGGCCGTGGGAGGACGGCTGCAAGGACCTTGGAGAAGGCTCACTGGGGCCCTAAGTGAGTCCAGGACCTGTCGGCCTGCCACGGGGGCATCCCTCCCCAGACGCCTCCCTTCCTTGGGGGGCGTCTGACGCCTCCTGGGAGGGCTGGGCCTCTTTGCACTGTCCCATTGGTGTCAACTGACAAACGTGTTAGAAGAATCAGATTGTGTTTGGGGTCCGGCCCTGGCCCTGCGTGGTGGAAGGAGACGCACGAATCCTAGACTCTGAGAGACAACCTCAGTCTGGTCATCTTCTCTGACCACCCCATTTTAGGGAGCAGTCATTGAGGAAAGGACTTGCCTAGGCCCGGGGGGCAAGACAGGCTGCAATGTGAGTCCCAGCCTTGTCTCCAGGCCAGGGTTCTAGAGGGATCCAGGGCCGTGCCCAGACCTTTGGGCAGAGGCTGGATGAAGACCCTCGGTACGTAATGCGGTCCCTTCCATCTCCGAGGGTCCGAGCATGGTATCCCTTTGGGCCCCAAAGAATGGCCATCCCCAACGAGGAGGGTTTGCTCTAGAAGCATGGACGAGGGCATCCTATGGGCCACGCACTGAGGAGCCAAAGAGAGGCCAGAGCAGCCTCTGCCCGTCAGGGCTCCCAGCCCAGCCGGGTGAGGATCGTACAGACATTGGGATGGTGGGGAAATGGGGCATTTGGAGAGGGGGAGCACGAAGGGCCACCTTCTGCAGACCACTTCTGAGTGTTAAAGGGCCGTCTTCATCTGCTGGGGAGCTCTGGACTCCTTTTTTGAGCCTCAGAGGCCCTTTTCCTCTCTTTTGAGCTTTCTTCTTTCTCCTCGTCAGCTCGTCTTTCATTAAGAATGCAGCATTGGCATCCTTGGCACCAGGCTGGCAATCCTTTATTCAGCTCCTGCTCAGTGCAGAGCAGGATGCTGGGCACGGGGGCACCTTCCTTGTCTGGGTTCCCTGCCCACGGGGAGCTCGCTGTCTAGCAGCCAGTTCAGATACTGTCAGAGGTAGTGGCTGTGCCATGGAAGGGTGTGGGAGGGGCAGAGCTTGGTGGGATTCTGTGGGCGATTTCAGAGTCCAGTGTGGTGATCAGGGAAGGCTTCCTGGAAGCAGTGACTTTGAGCTGGCCCTTGAAGGTGCTTTCAAGAAGCAAAAGTGGGGATGGCACTGGCAGGGCTTGGTGACTCCTTGGAGGGGATGGGTGACCTCCCTGGGGATGCTGGTGGGGGAATAAGGAAACTGCTCGGAGAAGGCTGGGGGGAAACGGGGAGTGTGGCTTTGCCCAGATGGGGTGTAAGGCAGTGCTTTCTGAGGGATGGCCCTGCTGGCTGTGGTGTGAGATCTCTGAAGAGAGATGGGACGGGAGCTAGGAGTGGGCTTGGCACTTCCATGCTGGAGGTGTCCCTTCCCAGATGCAGGTTGCACACCTTCTGTGCCCTGTGGTTCCCGGGTCAGACCAGAGTCAGCCTGGCACCCGCTGCCATCTTCTCCCAGAGAGTCGGGGGCAGACGCCTTTTTCCTTCTTCCTTTTGGAATTGCAGGGGAGAATTGGGGCCGATTTTCTTTTTCTGTTTATCCTTCTCTGGTTTGGGAATTTAGAACTATAGTTTTCCTCCCAAAAATAGAATCCTAGATTTAGAGCTAGTTGGACCTGAGTTGGGCCAGGTGCCTCCTTTCTCTAGTTTGATGAGCAGCATGCCTGTATGTATCTCTATACATATGTATGTGCATGCACACGTGTGCGTGTGTGTGTGTGTATAGCCATAGCAAAGGGCTGATTGGTATTTGTATGTTCTGTTCGATTCACATGTAAATCCACCTGATCTCAGAACTTTTCAGGAGTTCATTTATGCCTTGTGTAATTTTTCTCTGAGATTTCTTTGTTTAAATCTCCTTCTTTATTAATTTTATATTTATAAAATAGAACTGAAGTGGATTTTGTTGGCATAGGATGAGTATAATAGTTTTTAATGCTTTTTGTTACTTCTCATTTGTGGTGAAATCATCTTTTTCTTTTTTTTGAATTTGGTAATTGACTCATCTTCTCCCTTTAAAAATCCAACTAGCCTCTTTTTGTCTTAAAATAGTTCATTCTCTCAGTCTTTTTATTTCCAGGTTTACTTATCGTCTCTGATTTTTAGGCCGTCCATTTTTTAGCTCGTCATTAACTTGTTGGTTTTCTTGGGTGTTGGCTGCAACCTCGGTTCGGTTTTCTCTCTCATAGGTAACATTTAGAGGTCCAAGTGGGTTTTTTCAAACCTAATGCTACTTTGAGTGTCGTCGTCATAGACATTTGGGGTGTTCCTTACGGGTTTATCCAATTTAACTTTTTTGCTGTTTCTGGTTTTCTCACTTGTAATTTAGGATGGGGTGATTTTGTTTCAGTTGACCTTCATTCTTAGCTCTGTCATCTCGCCTTTCGCCTTCTCTGCGGCTCTCTCGCAGACTTCCAACACGGTCCTTTTCCCCTCTGGAAGCCGAAGAGGTTGGGCTGGGGCCTCCTCTGTTGGGTCTCCTGTCTGGCCCCCATCCCGGTGGGCGGGCTGAGGCAGTTGCACGAGCTCCTTCCCCCTTCTGAACCCCTTTAATGGGAGGGAGAAGGCGTGGGCTCTGGCTAGCTGCATCCCGTGTGCTGGGCACGGAGAGACTTTTCCTTCCAGCTTTAAAACGTGCTCTTTCCACGCGGCCCGCCTGATAGGATGAAGCCGGCCTCCCCTCGAGCCAGTCCGGGGACCTGCTGCATTGGACCACGGCCACCACCATGAAGGTCCTCTCAAACACCACGACGACCACCAAAGCCGTGCTGCACGCTGTCAGCGACGGGCAGTGGTGGAAGAAGTCCTTGGCCTACCTGCGGCCCCTGCATGTAAGGCGGGCGCCATCTCCCTCCCCGTGGCAGAGCCCCGCCGGGTCCTCCTCCGCCCCCGTCCGGCCCAGCCACTCCCGTCACCCGTCCTGCATGCCAGAGGGCGGGCAAACCTCAGGCCCCTTTCCCAGGCGCCTGTGCTCCCACCTGGGGCTGTTCCTGTCTCTGGAACAAGGCACGGGGGTCCCTGCCAGGCTACGCGCCCCCGAGCTCGGCCCCCTCCCAGCGCCCGCTCTTGGCTCTGTTGGAGGGCGCTTCCTGCTCCGGCTGCCATTCTCCCCGTCGCTCTTCCTGTTGGCTCGGGTGCTCTCCCGAGAGCCGTCCGTTTGACTTCAGAGCTGTAGACGGGAGCGTCTGCCTGGCCTGGTCACGGCAGAAAGCCAGCCCGGAGGCCGGGCCATCTCCGCTCCTGCTCCCGCGGATCCTCCCCGCACCTTTCTGACGCCTCGCCTTCCGCTGGCCTCCGTCTAGGGTCAAGACCTCGGGGACGTTTACGGCCGGGGAGTGGGCGCCAATGCAGGCCTGCACCGGCAGGGCTGCCATCCCTTTTACGAGTCCCTGCTGGCCAATCCCTTCATCTCCGAGGTGAGTGCGTGGCTGCCCGCCCCCAGGAGTCTTTGCGCCCCGCTCATGTCCCGCGCTCGCGGCTGCCCCCCGGAGCGCCCCCCCCCGGCCACTTGGCAGGTCAGAAGGGGGGCTTTACGGTGCCCCAGAACGGCTGGTTTGAAATGAGGCTGTCGGCCGCGTGACCCTGACAGGCAAACTGGAGGCTGCCGAGGGGCCCTGCAAGAAAAGACCTTGTTCACCGGGGCCTCCCTGCCTCCTCCTCGCAGTCCGAAGTGACCTATACCGCATACCAGCACGTGGCCAAGGAGAGCTTTGCGGAGGTGCTGCTGAGAACAGGGAAGCTGGCAGAGACCAAGAGTGAAGGCGACGGAGGGTTTCCAACCACCGAAGGTAGGCAAGCTGCATTCTCAGCCGCGGCCGGAAGGGGGCTCTCTGGGTCCTCTGCCCCCCACGTTCTTTCTGCGGACCCTCGGGGCCCGGCAGGGGCCTCCACCATGGCACCGTGGCCCGGCTCCCCACCCGGGCCTGAGGGTTCGGGGGTGCCGATGCCGCCTTCGTCCCGGGCCCTCTGTGCCGCGGGCAGAGGCCCGCTCGGGGTGAGTTGGGACCATTTCAGCGTCGGCCTTCTGTCCCTGGGAAATGGGGAGGGGCCTAGAGGGCGTGCAGGCCGCGATGGGGCAGCTCTTCTATTGCTTTGTGCTTTGGAGCCTCCTCCTCCCCCGTCCTGGGGTGGGCTAGAGAGCGGCTCCTGGGAAGGCGCTGAGGCGCAGGGGGTGGGGCTGGAGGAGAATCCCTAGGCGGGGGGAGGGCCCACTGAGGAGGAAGGAGGACGGCCTGGAGACAGCTTCCGGGGTGAGGGCCAACCCCAGCGAGCAAGGGGCAGCCCGGCCTGGAAGCGGAAGTGGGAGAGAGAAGACGTGGCCGGAGACGCAGGCAAGCCTCAGTCACTCTTGTTACCGGCGTCCTCCGGCGCTGGCTGGAAGGCGGGTGGACGCTCTGCCTGCGCAGCGCCCTCACGCTCGGCAGAGTTGTCGCAATGCTACTCAGGACTGGCGAGGGCGGCAGGAGGAGGCTGCTCGTGTGGCTGCCCACGGAGGGGCCAAAGCCGAGGGGCCCGATTCGGGGGGACGTGGTGCCGCTCCTCGGCCCGCCGGAGCTCGGGCAGGCTGTGCCGTGGAAGGGAGGGAGGAAGAGCGATTCCGTGCTGGGCAGCTGTGCCAGGCCGGGCTCCTGGCGGCAGGGGCTGCGGAGTCACGGAGGGGAGGGGGCTCGTGGAGCCCGTGAAGGCAGGGGAGGTCTGCGGCCTGGCTCCGGCCTGAAGGGAGCCTCTCTCCTGCCCACTGAAGGCCTTCCTAGAGTGGCAGGAAAAAGTGTCCTCATTATTAGGTGGGACAGATAATCCTGAGAGGCAGCCCCGAGGCAGGAAGACTTGAATTCAGATCCAATCTCAGCCCCTGGCTGACTGTGTGACCTTGAGGAAGTCACCTCTGTCTCAGTTTCCTCAGCTGTAAAATGGGCATTTTAGCTTCCTGGCGGTTGTGAGGACAAACTGAGGCGATGCTTGTGAAGGCTGTGTAAGCCTTCAGGTGCCGGGTCAAGATGCGAGCCGCCATCATGAGTTCTGCTTCTGGCTTCCCAGGCTTGTTTTGATGGGATCGCTTAGTCTGCCTTGAGGGGCTCCATGTATTACCCCTCGTTTTAGGGGCATGCTGGCAGCTCCCAGCCAGGCCTCGGTCCCCGCTTGAAGAGTCAGGAGGCCCTTCTCCATCACAGCAGGAATTTCTGTGGGGTGAGGAGAAGGGCCAGAGCTGGCCCGCTTGAGAAGCAGTCCAGGGATGGAAGAAAGGAATCTGGGAGGAGTCTGGCCTCTGGGCAGCTCTGGATCAGAGATGACCTGGGGCAAAGGCCTGTCCCTAGGAGGCAGAAACTCCATCCCCCGCCACCCTCCCAGAACAGCCCAAAATAGAGGTCTCGGCTCAGCGAGCTTGAGGGGAGCTCGTGGGTGGAGGATCTGTGGCGCGGGGGACGCTCCCAAGGACGCTCCCTTCCTCTGACAGCGAACCATTCCTGTGGGAAGGAGCACGTGAGGCACGGTGAGCGGCGTTTATCCGGTGGCACCAAGTGTCCTCTTGCCCATCTTGCCCAACGCGGGGGGAGGCGTTCTTAGGCAGACAAGGAGTGGACACCAGCCCATAATATCAAACAGCAGCTGGAGGAATGAAAGGGAGAGAGTGTCCTCTCCCTGGCAGTGCCCCTAGGATGGAGGAAGCAGTCAGGAGAGGGAAAAGCGGATCAGATCTCTAATAAATCCACGCCCAATATCCAAGGTGTGGAGGGAGCGGACACAAAGGCTCTCAACAGGACAACAAACTCGGTCCTCCTGAGGGATTTCTCCAGATGTGTAAGAATCGAAGAAATGCAAAGCAGAACCCCAAGGCTTCACCTCATCCCCAGCAAAATGGGGAAGAACATCAAGGATGGAAGAATCAGCAACTGAGCAACTTTGATAATCCTGTGAACTGGCTCAGCCACTCTGGAAAACAACC
The DNA here is from genome assembly GCF_027887165.1 of Monodelphis domestica. Taxonomy (NCBI): domain Eukaryota; kingdom Metazoa; phylum Chordata; class Mammalia; order Didelphimorphia; family Didelphidae; genus Monodelphis; species Monodelphis domestica. The sequence continues at coordinate 753,697,713 of NC_077227.1, read as the reverse complement.
TGGAATGATCCAGGAAAATGACCAAAATGCCGACGTGCCCGAGACGGAGCATCCTCCAGGGAGCTCTTGGCCACAGTTTTGGTGACGGCCCTTTGGGAGCTGCCGAGGCCCGGAGACAAAGTCAATGCTTATACATTTCAGAGTGACGAAAAAAGCCCATCTTGGACATTGATGGACATTCCTGCAAAGTAAAAAATGACGATGCAGACCTCTGGGAAGCTTGGGAAGATCGTATCACCAGCTGCCACAAGGCAACGTGAGCAGACTGAAGCAGCGTTACACATCGCGGTGGCTTGGTTGGTTGGTTGCCGTCCTCGTACTCAGGGAGGACCACAATGACGTCATTATGTTGGGGTCAGCCGCGGCTGATCAGACCAGTCCAAACTCCAAAGGCTGTGCCCTGGTCCTTGGGGATGGAGACGGCTCTGATGTGCGCATCTCCCATTTCTCTAAGCTACTCAATTCTGCTTTGCCCGTAGAGCACAGAACCTTCTCTGATGCCACATGCCATGTTGGACGGTCCTCGGCCAGTGACCCTCAGACTACTATAATGGAAATGACAACGAGGGTAAAAAAACAAATGGAAACGACTTAGCTTGTCCCCTGCCTCTGGGCTTTGCTGCCTCATGATGGCAATAAACGTTCCCTCCACCCTGGAGGCCCTGCTCTCACCGGTGAACCTCGTTCGAGGAGTGCCCGGGCCAGGCATCCTTCCTCCTCTTCCATGTCTTCTCCTGACCTTCCGTCTTTGCCCCCATCCCCCCTGCATGTACCTTCTCCTCATCTCTCCACTTTTCAGTGCCCTTTATGGATTCTTTCCCTCATCTCTTTGAGGCTGTGGCCTGGCTTTCTTCTAGCCTCTTCCTAGGGCTTAGCATAGTTCTTGGTGCAAGGTGAGTGTTTAATAAATGCGTGTTCACCTGACTTATCTTGGTAGCAAAGAGGGGAAAACTAACTTAGACTTCTCGATGCCAGTGGAATGCAGGTCTCATTTGCTGCCATGTTTGCTGTTATGCTAGGTTGGCTGAACAGCAGTTTAAAAAAATTTTTTTTTCAAGTAATTTGTTATTTATATATTTTAAAGATTCATTAACTTTTTTTTGAGGTCCAAATTCTCTTCCACTCCTCCCCTTGAGGAGCCAAGAAATGCAATATCAATTATATGTGTGAAATTCTGCGGAATACTTTGGATAGTAGCCATATTAGAAAAGAAAAATAAAGTGAAAAGATTGTTCTTCAATAAGCATTCAGAGTTCCTCAGGCCTCCCTGGGAGGTGGGCAACATCTTTCATCTTGGATCTCCTGGAGTTGCCTTGGGGCACCATCTTGATTAGAATAGGGAAGCCTTCACCGTTGGTCATTGTTACGATGTTGCTGTTACTCTATACAGTGTTCTTCTGGTTCTGCTTGCTTCATGTTGCATCCGTTCATGTAAGTCTTCCTAGGCTTTTCTTTTTCCCCCCTGAGGCTTTTCTGAAAGCAGTCCCCTCATTATCTCTTATAGCACTCCTTCACAATAATCTGCCACAGCGGCTTCAGCCATTCCCCCACCGATGAGCATCCTCTTGATTTCCAGTTCTTTGCTGCCACCAAAAGGGTTCCTATAAGGACTTTTGTACAAATAAGTCCTTCTCCTTTTGCCCTGATCTCTGGGGTACAGACCTAGCAGTGGGTCAGAGGGTGAGAACAGTTTTATAGCCTTTGGACATAGTTCCAGATGGTTCATCAGGATGGCTGACCAGTTCACAAACCACGAGCAATGTCCCTCTTTCTCCGCCTCCCCTCCAGCCTTTGTCCTTTTCCTTTCCTGTGATCTCAGCCAGTCTGGTAAGGGTGAGGTGGCACCTCGGAGTTGTTGTACCAGGCATTTAATCTGGACACTTTATGTTGTTGTAAATACTCCTCTTTTGCACTTGAGCTGCCGCTTCCCCCATTTTAATATTACTGGCAAGGGCCGGCTCGCTGCTTCTAGGTTGGGGAAGGATATATTGGCAGCTGAAGACAATGAAGAAGCAGAAGATGCCCCTAGAGATGTAAAAGGAACACTCAGTCCCGCACTGTGGCCCTTCCCGACTCTTCCAGCCCTCTCTGCCTTCATTTCAGTCTTGATACGCTTCCCCTGGGACCCTCCGGTGGATTCTTCCTGGGACTGAAGGACTGCTGGCTTCCTGATGTTCTGTGGCAAAGCCCTTTGGGTCTGTCATCACCTGCCATCTTCCCTTGGCCAGTAGTAATGGACTCGGAGACCAACAGAGGTGTCTGTGAATAGATTCATTTTGGTGCTTGTAGTCCTGGGGGTTTCCTGTTGGAAGTCAGGTGTAGAACTTCCAGGAGCCTTGGTGAGTAACTGCTTCAGCCTCCTCTTTCTACAGATGAGGAGCCTGAAGCCTATGGCAGGGTCACCTGGCAAGAGGCAAGATTTGAACCTGGTTCCTGTGTTGGGTGAAACAGAATTTTGTAGCAGAGGGAATTCTGTAGAATTTGGCAGCAGGATTTTCATAGCCCACACAAGGTCTCTCTCTCTTTAGAGTGATTAGTTGGGGCAGCTCGGTGTCTCGGTAGATTCAGAGCTAGGCCCAGAGACGGGAGGTCCTGGGTTCAAATGTGCCCTCAGACACTTCTAGATGGGTGACCCTGGGCAAGTCACTTCACCCCCACTGCCCTGCCCTTACTGCCTTGGAACCAACGTACAGTTTTGATTCTAAGATGGAAGGTCACGAATTAAAAAAATAAAATGAAGAGATTCGAGACCTCGGCGAGAGCTGCTGCAGGAGAATGTCGGCAACAAAAGCCAGAGGGCTGCAGGGCAGAGGAAAGTTGCTCTGGAGGAAATGGAGCTGAGGGCGGGACACTGGCCCTGAGCTTTGGCTCGGAAGGAAGGAGAGCCACAGGAGGTCAGCCAGCGATCCCGCCAGGCCGCGCAGTGCTGGCCGGAGCAGCTTCTGCGGCGTGTGGAGGCTGTCGGTCATCCTGACAGCCAGGGGCCCCCCTGGAAGGACTCAGGGGAAGAAGGGACCCGAGGGGGAGCACCACTGCCCCTGGCTCTGAGTTTTCCTTCTGATAATGAGAAACAGAGTTGGGGAGATGGGAATTGTGAGGAATAACTCATTCCGGGGTCAGGGAGCATTCGGGGAATAGAACGTGCTAACTAACGAGAATGAGTGTCAGATAACCAGATGTGACGCTCTACGCCTGCGTGGGGTCCCTGCTGGAGTTAGTCGGCGTGTCCACATGCAGTCAATTCATTAGAAATTATGATTTATTTACTACCGAGAGTCATTTTTCTGCTCTTTTAAAAAATGGCAGTTATTACGGGAAGAAAAGGCCATCGTCCATCATGTGGCGGTAAACGTTCTAATGGCAACAGCTGTCTTTCACCTTTCCGGGGCAGCATGTCTCCTCCTTTCCCGTCATCACGTGGGCATTTGTGTGGCCGTGTCTCAGCTTCGTCAGGCGGTCGTCACGGGCACTTGGAGGAAGATTCGGACTCAGTCCAGAAGGCAGCCATCACGGCACCATGGAAGTAGCCGGGGGGGCCTTGGGCCTTCGTTGTGTCTGGCCCCCGGGGCCTCCTCCAGCGAGGCTCCGCCCAGGCGCCTGGGTGGCCCTTCTGGTCATCTGTGAATCTTACTGAGGGTTGCCCGTCCTTCATCCTTCCTTCCCTGCCCTCTTCCCTTTGGCCGCTCGATTGACCTCCTTGTCTGACCACATGTGCCCTGCTGAATGCAATTCTAGGGTCCTGTTGGGACCTTTGAGGTTGAGCATGGGACCCTGGTGTGTCTCCTCCATCCTGGGCTCCGTCCGGAGCCCAAATTCCGGCTGGACTGTCCCTTGGCCATGGCCCAGCCCGATAATGGGGAAGACGCTCCTTAGCTGTCCCAGTGCTGGGGAAGCCCCACCGGGGCCTCTCTCAGCATGTCACTGCCTGAGCCGGGTCAATGACCCCGGCTGACCCGGGGAATCTGGGGAGGGTCTGGGGAGCAAAGACAAGGGGAGAGGAAGCCCTTCCACCACAAGAGGCTCCGGCCTGAGGAGAGGCAGAGCCAGGATGTGGGCCGAGATGTTCCTTTAGAGCAGTGATGGTGAACCTTTTAGAGATGGAGTCCTTGCCCCTCCCCGAGCGAATGCCGTGCCCCTCCCCATGGGGAAGGAGGAAGCACTGCTGGGTGGAGAGGCGGGGGAAGGGAGGAGTGTCCTCAGTGAATGTAGAGAGGGGGTGGGGAGTGGTCTGAGCACTCTGCTTCCCTCCAGCTCTGCTACCTGTGAGCTGCCCTCCTTACCCCTGTGTGCTCCCATTGGCTGCTGGGCAGAGGGGCCAGGGAGGCATAGTGGTGAGGGGGAGGGGAGGGACTCCACCCAAGTTCCTCTGCTTTTTTAGTAATGAACTGGGAGTAGGGAGGGGGAGGGGGTGGCTGTGTGCCCACAGAGAGAGCTCTGGGTGACGTCTTTGGCACCTGTGCCATAGGGTTGCCATCACTGCTTCAGAAGGAGCTTCTGGAGGGCAGCGCATGGTTCTAGGCACATGCCTGAGTCAGGGAAAGTCTCTAGGCAGCCTCCCCCCCTCGCACCCGAATCCCCGAGGCCCTGCAAGTCCTGAGATGGATGGTCTGTCCCCAGTACACTGGAGGGACCCCAGATTTTGGGGTGCTGGTGGCTGCTGCAGACCCCGGCTTGTCCCGTCCTCCCCCGAGCTTGGCCCAGCCAGAACAGAGACTCGTTCAGTGCCTTTATCTGTCAGGAATGGCTCTCCCCGACTCCACACGTCCCCGTGAGCGCTGGCCCTCTCCGGCTCAGCCTGGGGACCTTCTGCGGACTTCCTGGGGCTGGGCTGGGCGGTGCCTCCGCTGGGAGTGACCGAGTGGGTCCTGGAGACCTCGAAGGCCTCCCCAAGCCCGACCCCTTCCTGTCCTCCCTTTGTTGCCCCTGGGCAGCCTTGGCCTTCTTCCTTTGCGAGGAGGCCAGAGGCTTGGTGCCCTGGAAGGCGGGCGGGCAGCCCCGGAGCCCCTTCTGTCTGTCCTCTGAGCCCCAGAGTCTCTTCTCAGCCGCTGAGGTGAGATTCCCAAAGGGGGCCTGGGGGTACCCCAAGGGAGGGCCGGGAACCCTGTCCTTTGCTTTGGTGGGGGGTGTTGTGGCAGGAGCAGGAGACTGAGACGAGGCCGCCCCGGGGTGGAGCCCCTGCCCTTGTCCTTCACTTTGGGGTCCGTTTGCTCCTTTGTCAAATGAGGGGGGCCTTGAGACGGAGGCTCCGGAGCCCGCCTGCCTTGGTGCCCCCCCACCTGCTGGGGTTTACTCGGGGACGACAGACTAACTTCATATCAGTGGAATACGGCCAGGAGGGAGAACGTGCTGGCCGGATCGTGCTGGCTCGGGTTCTACGGTTCTCCTCATCCCGAGGGAGCCTCCCTCACGAGCAGCCCTAAATCCTCCAACTTCTGGGGCCTCCGTCCTGGGCACGTGGGGGCAGGCGTTGGCTGCCTCTCGGCGGGCCGGCCAGAACCTTCGCTTGAAGATTTTGTGTGGGAGTGAGTGTGTCTGTGCGTGCCCGTGTGCGTGTCTGTGCGTGTGTCTACTATGTGCGTGCCCGTGTGCGTGTCCGTGTGCATGCCCGTGTGCGTGCCCGTGTGTGTCTGTGCGTGTCTGTGTGTCTGTGTGCGTGTCTATGTGCGTGTCTGTGTGTGTCCGTGTGCGTGCCCGTGTGCGTGCCCGTGTGCGTGTCTATGTGCGTGTCTGTGTGTGTCTGTGTGCATGTCTGTGCGTGCCCGTGTGCATGTCTGTGCGTGTCTGTGTGCATGTCTGTGTGTGTCTGTGTGCATGTCTGTGCGTGCCCGTGTGCATGTCTGTGCGTGTCTGTGTGCATGTCTGTGTGTGTCTGTGTGCATGTCTGTGTGGGTCTGTGTGCCTGTGTGTGTCTGTGTGCGTGCCTGGGTGTGTCTGTGTGTGTCTATGTGCGTGTCTGTGTGTGCCTGTGTGTGTCCGTGTGCGTGCCCGTGTGCGTGTCTGTGCATGCCCGTGTGCGTGCCCGTGTGTGTGTCTGTGTGTGTCCATGTGCGTGTCTATGTGCGTACCCGTGTGTGTGTCTGTGTGCGTGCCCGTGTGTGTGTCTGTGTGTGTCCATGTGCGTGTCTGTGTGCGTGCCCGTGTGCGTGCCCGTGTGCATGTCTGTGCGTGCCCGTGTGCGTGCCCGTGTGCGTGTCTGTGTGCGTGCCCATGTGCGTGTCTGTGTGCGTGCCCGTGTGCGTGCCCGTGTGCGTGTCTGTGTGCGTGCCCATGTGCGTGCCCGTGTGTGTGTCTGTGCGTGCCCGTGTGCGTGTCTGTGTGCGTGCCCGTGTGCGTGCCCGTGTGCATGTCTCTGCGTGCCTGTGTGCGTGCCCGTGTGCGTGCCCGTGTGCGTGTCTGTGTGCATGCCCGTGTGCGTGCCCGTGTGTGTGTCTGTGTGTGTCCATGTGCGTGTCTATGCGCGTGCCCGTGTGCGTGCCCGTGTGCGTGCCCGTGTGTGTTGGGGTGATGCTGCCCGCGGGAGCCTCACACCAGGAAACAGTCATTGGGCGGAGAGAGTGGAGCCGTTTTCTCTTGTTCCTTCGTCCCTCCCTCCGGGGGGAAGCCCCCAAGGGTCTGGGCTGCTCCGGGGGCCTGGCCGGGGGTCCCGTGCCCAGGGGGATCCGTGGAGCTCGGGTCTCGCGTGGGTTTAGGGACCAGCCCAGTTGTCGTAAGAAGTCGGGACGAGCGCGTGAGGGAGCGTGAACGGCGCCGTGTGGGGCCCGGACTCGAGGCGGGCTTCCCGGAGGGGGTGGCCTTGACGGGTAGGCAGGAACAGAGGAGGATTCCAGGGACCCCGGGAGGAGCGTCCTGTCAGCAGAGGCTGTGGGGCGTGTTGCCCGGCCTGGGAATGGAACTGGCCAGTTTGGGCGCAGCGTAGATGGGAGCCGGCCAGTGAGTGCCCGGCGGAGGCGGCGGGGCCGAGCGTGGCTGGAGGGTCTGGCCTGGGGACATTGTGAGTCGGTTTGTGTCCGGAGGAATCAATGCCCCACGCCCGGGAGCAGCAGCCCCCCATCTCTCTGGCAGAGAACAGGCTCCCTGGAGGCACCCCAAAGCCGCGGGGGGGCTCGTGATCTCCCCCATCTGTTCTGGGCCCCCCCACGGGGAGAGCGCAGAGAATTAGGCTTCGAGGTGTTGTCGCGCCCCTCAGCCTGTCTGCCGCTGTGAAGCTCCGCCAGCTGGGCGGGCAGGAGGGCAGGCAGGAGGATAGGTGGGCAGGAGGGCGGGCAGGAGGGCGGGTGGGCAGGCAGGAGGGTGGGCAGGTGGGCGGGTGGGCAGGCAGGCAGGCAGACGGGTGGGCAGGCAGGCGGGTGGGCAGGAGGGCGGGAGGGCAGGCGGAGGGACCTTCTGGTGTCAGTGCCAGCCGCCAGCCTGGCTAAGCTGAGGAGTCTCGTCATGGCCACGTTGGCCTTCCTGTTCTGCCCCGAAGGCCGCCTGCTCAGGCAGCGTGGTGGGCCCTGGAGCCACGTGGGCATGGGCCCTGCTGCCAGGGGTGCCCGTGGCATGGCTCGGTCCAGGTGGGCAGGGGGCTGGGCGGGTGGCCTCTGCAGGAGAGGAGGGTCGCTGTGCCCGCCGGCCCCGGCGGTGCCCTCCTGGCTGGCCTCGCCTGCTCGGCTCGCTGTGAGAGGCCTGGTGCGGGCCGGACGCTGACGTTCTCCTCCTCTCCCCTTGCAGTTCTCCTGCAGCTGGCGAGCGACGCCTTCCCCCACGACCTGGCCTTGGCCTTGGCCTACCTGCTCGCCCTGCCCCAGGTGAGAGACCCGGCTGAGGGCGCGCGAGGGGCGCCGTGGCTCCCGGGCACTGCCCGGCCCTGCCCGCCGCCCCTCTGCCCTTCCTCCTCTGTGCCCCGGCCCGCCTTCCGCATCCGTCTGCCGGGGAGCCAGAGGACGAGAGAAGGGGAGGCCTGGCAGAGGTGTGGAGGGGGAGATGGAGCCACCAGGCCGTGGGGGGCGGGGCGCGCTGGCTGGGAGGGAAGGGTTAGATGGGGAGCAGCCAGGAGGGGGGCCTGGACGGGCGAGGCCAGAGCCGCTGCCTCCAGGCTGCTCTGCCTCCGGCTCCGCCGGCCTCCTCTTTCCAGGTGGTGGACGCCAACAAGTGCTTCGAGAAGCAGGCGCCGTCCGCCCTGGTGCTCCAGCTGGCCGCCTACTACTACAGCCTGCAGATCTACTCGCAGCTGGCGCCCTGCTTCACGGACCGCTGCCACCCGCTCTACCGGGTGAGTGCGCCCAGGGCCGCCCCGGCCCTCCTCGGACGGGCCCTGGGGCTCGGGAGGACGGCAGGGCGCTGGAGGAAAGAGGAGGCTCTCCGGCCGCCCCAGAGGCCAGACCGGAGCTCGAGGGAGGGAAGCTGGCTCCGAACGCCCCTCTCCGAGGCTCCGTGACCCCTCGGGGGATTCAGAGGGCCCCCAGGTTCCTTCCGTCTCCCCGACTTCTCTCCTAGAAGGCTTCCTTTGGACCTTTGAACCTTTCCTTCATTTCCTCCATTTCTTGGGCTAGAGCTAGAGAGAGGCCTGACGAGGGTGGGCCAGGGTGCTCGGGGCTTGGCTGCCCGCAGGAGAGCCTGCCGGGCGCCTCACACTTCTCTGGCCCTCTGGCCCTCTAGTCCCCTGGCCCTCTGGCCCTCTTGCCCTCTGCCCTCCTGACCCCCTGACCCCCTGGCCCTCTGGCCCTCTGGCCCTCTGCTCTCCTGACCTCTCTGGCCCTCTGGCCCTCTAGTCCCCTGGCCCTCTGGCCCTCTTGCCCTCTGCCCTCCTGACCCCCTGACCCCCTGGCCCTCTGGCCCTCTGGCCCTCTGCTCTCCTGACCTCTCTGGCCCTCTGGCCCTCTAGTCCCCTGGCCCTCTGGCCCTCTGGCCCTCTGCTCTCCTGACCTCTCTGGCCCTCTGGCCCTCTAGTCCCCTGGCCCTCTGGCCCTCTGGCCCTCTGCTCTCCTGACCTCTCTGGCCCTCTGGCCCTCTAGTCCCCTGGCCCTCCCCGAGATTGTAGGCCACACTCTGGACCCTTGTTGGGCTTGTGCTCCACAGACCCCCAGATCATTTTCTGATAGCTGTCTTCCCCCTCTTGTACTTCTGAAGTCTGGGCTGTAGGCCGAGGCCTGACCTCTCCCGGTTACATTCTTCTTACTAGTGTGGCATTTAAAAGAGTGGATGCCATAAACTGTAAGAGTTAAAATGGTTGAGGTCTTAAACTGTAGTGATTCAAATAGTGAAGATATAAATTGTAGTAGCTATAAGAGTGGGTGAGTAAGTTGTGACCGCAGGAAATATGTTTTCCCTACAGTGTTTTGTTTAAAATCAAATATAAGGTGGTCGCCAGGGAAATATTCCCAATTAAAATATACCCAAGTCAGCTGGGTTTTATAGAGATTTTAGTTTATACAAATGAGGAATTAAAGAAAGAGAGAGAGAGTAAGAAAGGAATAAGTATGAAGGGCCTTGAGCCAACATGGCCCAGACCTGAGTCTTAAGAGAGAGATCAGTCAGTCCTTAATCACTCACCACAAGGTCTGACTAAGCAAGGATTCTAGTGACAGCAGGCCAGCTCCATCTCAGCTGCCTCCACCTGCTCAATCCTCAGTCTGAAATGTCCCCGAGAGAGTCTCGAGAGAGACCCTTCCAGGCAGCCTTTCCCGGCTGACTCTCCAGAGAGAGCTTTTCGCCTCCTTCTATAGGGCATTTTCTCCTTTGTCACCTCCCCTAAGTCCTTACATCCACCAATCACAGCAGGCGTTTTCCAAAGGACCGCCCATCTGAATTCACACCTTGCTCTCACCATTCTGGGTAGACTAAAACTTCTGAGTAATTCACACCAGGAAAGCTCTGAGGAAGTTCTCAGCTCTTTGCTCCGTGTAAGTTCACAAGTTGCCTGACCTTTACAGGTACTCGGCACCCCTTGTATTAGTCCTAAAATAGGCCCGGCTTCAGTATGGCTGTAAGCATGGCTCATTGCTCTGCAGGGAGTTTTCTCCCCTAAAGCAGCCCTGAGTAGGGTGCTCCCTGCCTAGGTCCTCCCATTTCTGATCCAAGTAGACTTCTCACATTTTAGATCTACGTAGCCTCACTGTTCAAAATGGGGAATGGGCTTAACCACATGTTCTGAGGTGGAGTCTGAGAATCTTTTAACATTCCCAAGTCTGAGGAATTTCAGGATTCACACTAGGCTTGTCCCCCCGTGCGGCCCCCGGACATCTCAGCCTTGGTGGGGTTCCCCTTCCCGTCTCGCTCTGGCTGGGCCTTGGTGTTCTCCTCTTGAAAGTGGGCCTCGGAGGCTCGAAGGGGACGGGAGTGAGGAGGGGCTTCCCCAGCCCGCCTGACCGTACTGTGCTTGTCTCTTGGGCCGGGGCACCGCAGGCCAACCCCAGTGAGCTCGTCCAGATGGTCACCAAGCACGTCTCCGACCTGGAGGGCCAGGCCTGGCCTGAGGGCCTTGGGACGCTGGTCCAGCAGCTGGGCTTCTACCACGAGCGGCTCCTGGATCTCACCCAAGCCCAGCTCCTCCGGAGCCTGCACAAGGGCGTGGACGTGCCCCGCTTCGCTGCAGACACCCAGTATAAGAGGGAGACCATCCTGGGCCTGGCGGGGTGAGGAGCTCGGGGCCCGGGGTCACTGGACTGGCGGTGTCCGGCATTCGATTTTGTTCAGAGCTGGTTGGGTTTTCCTGGGCTTTCCCTCACTTGGTTCTAGCATCCACAGGAGGTGCCTTCATTGTCCCCCTTTTAGAGATGGGGAGTTGTGCCTCAGAGGAATCCTCATGGTGGGCCTCAGAGGGAGTCTGGCTGTGCCGGCCCAGCCCCTCGTTATGGCCTCCATGTTTTTCTGAGGACAAATCTCTGGCATAGAGAGGGAGGTTTGCCTTGGGTGGCTCCAGGGTACAGGTTGTCCCGAGGTCTCTCGGCATCTCCCTCAAGCACGACATCCCTTTGGGGTGTTTCTGGTGTCGACGGAGGCGATGGCAGCAGTTTGTCCTTTAGGCCTAGAGGTTGGGAACGTGGAGACTCCCTGGGTTTTTCCCTTTTCCGCGGGGGCTCCACATGGGTTTGCAGGGCACTGATCACTGGGCAGCCCCAACAGTGTAAGGCTCAGAGGGGCTGGGACTCCCAATGGCTCCTGAGTGTGGACGATGGCCTGGCTCTCCCGTCGCCAGGGAGCAAGGCCTCGGACTGTTTTCTCTGGGGCTCATGGCAACCATTTCTCTGTTTCTTCTTGGGCTGGCCGTCCTTCAAGGACCCTGGAGAAGAACGTCTACACCATTGCCCTCTCCTTGGCCCAGCGCTATCATGTGCCGCGTTGGGAGGTGTACATGACCCACCTGGAGTTCCTGTTCACCGACAGCGGGTAAGTCTCCTTTGTGAATCTGTGAGTGCCGCCTGGGAGGTGGCCTGGATTCTGGCCTCTCCGATCTGCAGGCCAGAGTCACGTAGGAGGACGGGGAGGAGAAACCGAGCGGGCTGCCATCTGGCGTTCTCTCTGGCTGGCTCAGTCGGCTGGGATGCCTTCTGCAGCCTGCAGAGTTGCCTAGTTCTTTTTCAGACAAGGGAAGGGTTTGAGCCGTGGGTGAGGCCTGTGGCCCCTCTCTAGGGCGCTGCCTCCCAGAAGGCCTTGCTGAGGCCTCTCCCAGCCAGACCGCCCCACCTCGGCCTAGCCTGGGTGTGGAAGCAGCCGTAGGAAGTCACCCGTTGCAGCAGTCTGCTGGAATCCTCAGCGCCTAACACACGGTAGGCTCCTATTCGGTGCTAGAGCAGGTGAGAAAGGGTGGTAATTGCAGGACGTTTTGTTTCCTGAGGAGTTCGTTGTGCTGGTCTAAAGCTCTCGCCGCTTCTGCGCTTCATCCCACGTCCTGTCCCTTCCCTCCTCCCTGCTCCCGTGGCCACTCCTCTGGACCAGCCCCTTAGCACCCCCCGCCTCCACCATCTGGAGAGCATTTGTGCTGTCTCCGGACATCCCTTCCTTCCGTCGTGCCTGACTTCATGACCGCGTGGACCGCAGCCTGCCAGGATTGAACTGCGGGCTCTTCCTGGCAAAGACACTCTGGTCATTTACTATTTTCTCCTGCGGTGAATGAAGGCCAGCAGAGGGGAAGCAACTTGCCCAGGGTCACATAGCCAGGGAGTGTCCGAGGGAGGATTTGAACTCAGGTCTTCCGGACTCCCGGCCCAGTGATTTCTTCACGGAGCCACTTAGCTGCCTCCCCTCAAGCTATCATCCTGTTAAAAATAATAGCAGCCCTAGACCTTGGGCAACCCTTTGAGGTTAGCAGCACACATTACAAAGATTGTCTCGTTCAGTCCTCACGAGAGCTGGAGTGGATGGATCGAGGGGGGGGTCCTACCAAGGGATCCCAGTGGTGTCTCTGTGTTTCAGAGAATAATGATGGCAGTGATGCTAATAACTAGTGTCTGTAAGGTGCTCACTGTGTGCCAGGCACTGTGCCAGATGCCTCTGAAATCTGAGCTTACTTGATCCTCCCAACAACGCAGGGAAGCAGGTGTGGTTATTACCCCATTTTACAGATGAGGAAAATAGGGTTAAGTTAAGACGTGGTTAAGATCTGAGTAAGTGGAAGAGCCTGGATTTAACACTCAGGTTTTTCCTGACTCCAGATCTGGAGCCTTCAATCCACTATGTTTCATGGCCGTATCCAGCTCTCCTCCACCTTTGAGGGGGTCAGGGCTCTTCTCTGATGAACTCTCATCCCCCCCTTCTCCCCTTCCCTCCTGTTTCCCTGTGGACAGCTGGGCATTTCTGGACCCGGTTTTGGGTGTGTGTGTGTATGTGAGAGTGTGTATGAATGTGGGTGTATCTGTATGAGTGTGAGTGTGTGTGAGTGTGAGTGTGAGTGTAAGCGTATGAGTGAGTGCGTGCCTGTGAGTGTAAGTCTGTATGAATGTATGAGTAGGTGTGAAAGTGAGTGTCAGTCTGTGACCAGAAATCTGTGTATGTGTGTGTCTGTGAGTGTAAGACTGTGAGTAGGAGTATGTCTGTATGTGCCGATGTGTATGTATGAGTGTCTGTAAGTCTGTGGGTGAGTGTGTACGAGTGTGAGTGAAAGTATGTCAGTCTCGGTGAGTGTGAGTCTGTGTGTCTGTGTGAATGTGTGTATGAGTGTACATGTCTGTGTAAGTCTGTGTGTACACGTGTGAGTGCGAATGTGTGTCAGTCTGTGACTGTGTGTTAATCTGTGAGCCTGAGGGAGTCTGTATATGTGTGAATGTGTGTGTATGAGTGTGTCTGTAAGTGTGTGAGTGTATGTATGAGTGTGAATGTATGTCAGTCTATGAGTGTGAGAGTGTGAATGAGAGTGTGTCTGTGTGAATGCGTGTGTATGAGTGGGAGTCTGTGTGTGTGTGTGTGTGTGTGTGTGTGTGTGTGTGTGTGTGAATCTCTGTGTGTGTGTGGGTGCGGTCTTTCTTCTTTGAGGCTCTTGTCAGCCTCTCTCCTTCGCCCCCTTCTCTTTGTGCCCCTTCGAGAGTGTTTGGCAGTCGCCTCCTTTCTCTAGCCTCTCCCGGGTCCTCCCGTCCCTGCCTTCGGGTGCCAGCCCAGGTGGAGCCACTCGCCGCCTCGTCTAGGGGCCGCGTGACGAGAGGGGGGCGCCGGCCTCCTCTCCCCGTGTCTGCGCCGCGCGGATCCCGCTCCTGCTGCTTCCTGGCCCCTCCTGAGGTTCGCTCATCCTGCTTTCGGCGTGCGCCGACGAGGCCCTTTCTCTGAAGGGCTCCCCCCGCCCGGAGCCTCGAGCTGCGGTTGTGTGGCTCAGGGCCGGGCGGGAAGCCGCCCCTTTGGTCTTCCGGGCTCTGCCTCGTTCCCGCGCGGGCTGTTCAGTGGGCCCTGAGGAACGCAGGCGGAGACGGGCTGCCGTGCCCAGGATGCAGGTCCAGGGCTGTCTCCGCGGCGCTACCAGCTGCCTGTGTCTCATAGACTCTCTCTTTGTGGATGGACGTGTACACACACACACACACGCACACACACACGCACACACGCACACACACGCACACACACGCACACACACGCACACACACGCACACACACGCACACACACACGCACACACACGCACACACACACACGCACACACACGCACACACACAGCTATGCACATGCGTGTGAATTATTTGGCTTAGCAGTTAAATGAGTGTCAGTCGCCGGAAGGAGGAGCTCGGAGGCCTGGGGAGGGACCCCTCGTGGTCACACCCGGCGGGATCCGGGCGCCCAGGCAGCGCTGCGTCTGTGCGACACTCGCCCGGGGCTGGAGGGCCCCGCGGCGGCCCAGCTCTCCTGCTCGGAGGCAGGCCCGGGAGAAGGATGTCCATCACGTCCGCCTGTGTGGTCTGTGGTACGACGCGAGGCGTCATAGGGACCCCCTTCTGCCCCGCTCCCTCTCGCACTGCCTTCTGTCCGCCCCCCAACTCCTCACCGATAACGAAAGCCCCTGAACGCCGTCCGGCCGAGCTGCCGGCCGTCCTCGGACACGTCGGCACCCTGCAGTGAGACGGCCCCGGGCAGGTCCAGGCCCGGCCCAGAGTCCTCCCTGCCTCAGCCTCGACTCGGCTTCACACGATTCCTCTGAAGTTCGTCACTAGTCACGATGGAGGCCCCAGAGGAAGGCCCGTCCCTGAGCCGCTTACCGAGGAGACCAGAGCTGGAGGGGGCGGGAGCCCGGGCGGGTCGGCCGAGGGCATGCCAGAGGCCCGGACGGGCCCGGGGACGCCCCGGCTGCCCGCTAGGACCACGGGCTGCCCCCCCCCCCCGGGCCCTTTGCCACGCCCAGTCCGTGTCCTCCGAGATCTCCCGGGAGACGTCGGCCCCCAGCCGGCCCTGCTCGAGCCGTCACCAGGGACCCAGGAGATCGGGCTCCAAGCTCGCGCCGAGGATTCCGACCGCGCGGAGACTCCGGCCTCCCGTGTGGGTCTGGCGGGGGTGGGCTGCGATCTGGCATTCGGCTTGGGGCGTCCCCGGCCTTCAGGGCTCTGCACGGCAGGGAGGAGGCAGCTCGCAGGCCGCCCTTCACGGCAGCCCTAAAGGAGCTCAGACAAGCTCTCAGCCTCCCGCGCTTCCCGGAACCACCTTTTTCCTGGGGCGACGGGCGGGCCGGAGCCGCGCCTGCCGCTGCGCCCCTCCTGCGGTCAGCGTCGTGGCCGCCCGAGGCCCGTCTGTGCTGTCGGTGGTCTCCGATCGCCGAGCGCCCCTCTCTGCGGGGACGCCTCCCGGCTCGGGTTCGAGGAGCCCCGGCCCAGCATGCTTCAGGACGGCCCGCTCTCCGTCTCAGGCCCCGTCCTTTCCCCGGGCACAGCCACAGCCTCAGCGCTCGGTTTGGGGCTTCTTGGCCGCAGACGCCCGGCCCGGTTCCCCCGTGGCCGGCCTTTCGGGTCCGCCCGGCTCCTGCCCTGCCCGGCTCTGACGTCTCTCCCACGGCTGACCCACATCTCGGGGGTTTGGGAAAGTCCTCGAGCCTCTTCGGCCTCTCGGGGGGGGGGGGGGAGGGCTCCCCTCAGGGTCGGCGCCACTGGACCAACGGCCGTCTCCTCCAGGAAGCCCTCCTGCTTTCCCTCCTGGCCCTGGTCAGTCGGCCTCCCTGAGCTTCCTGTGAGGTCTCTGCAGAGGCATCTCGTCCAGCCTGGATCCGTCTCGGTGCCACCCCGTGCAGGGTTCCAAGGCAGAGGAGCGGCAGGGCTGGGCAGTGGGGGTCAAGCACTTGCCCGGGGTCTCCCGGCTAGCTTTGTACCCAGGACCTTCGTCTCCGGGCCTGGCTTTATCCACGGGCCGCCCAGCTGCCCCCCAGATCGAGTTCCTGATCCAGGCCTCCTCCTCGGAGTTTTAAAATGGGAAGAAGCACCTTCTGGCACCCACCACGTTCCCCGAGGGCGTTCGGGCCCAAATGCTGGCTCTAGAACCCTGGGCCCGCCCCGATCCAGATCTAGACCGGAGCGGCCCGGCCTTCCCTGCTGCACCTTTTGGAAAGTCGCCTCTTTTTTAACGAATGCAATTTCTTTACACGTGGATCAGCGCCTCCCTCACCTGCGCTCATCCTGGAAGGCTTCCTGCAGGAGACGGCTGTGCGCGCTTGTGTGTGTTATATGTTACGTATGTGGTGTGTGTGTCGTGTGTGTGCGTGTGTGCACATGTGTGTTATATGTTATGTATGTGGTGTGTGTGCGTGCGTGTGTGTGTGCGTGCGTGTGTGTGCGTGCGTGTGTGTGTGTGCGTGTGTGTGTGTGTGTGTGCGTGTGTGTGTGTGCGTGCGTGTGTGCGCGTGTGTGTCCATCCCCTGGTCAGTGCTCTCTGGACACAACCCTCATGAGTGCTTCTGCTTCCTCTGTTCCGTGCATGGCCGAGGAGGCTGTTCCCTCGCTTCTGCTCGCTTCTGCTCACTTCCCTGTGTGCTGTCCCGGGCCGTCCTTGGCCACTTTGTTTAGCTGTGCCTGTGGCCACGCGGCCCCTTGCTTCTCTCTTTGCTGCTGCCACTCTTTTGGCTCCTCAGCTTTATTGCTCCGGGCTCCTTCCAGATGGCTCTCCCAAAGGGTGAGTTGTTCACAGCTCCACCAACCATGTACCAGCATCTGCCCCGCTTTCCCACATCCCCCACAGCATTCTGGCCCGCCGGTCAGGCAGCCCATCTTGGACCCGTCCCTTTGCTCTCTCTCTGGTGCTTTGCCACAGTCTGGCCGAGCCACTGGACTAGCCCAGGAGTTTGATGGAAGCCTCTGGTCCTCGCTGGTCCTGGGCATCCTGTTGCCTCACTCTTGCCATCCCACAGCTGCGGCTCCAACAGCATCTTCTCCATTGAGAGCCCTCCCCCGCGGCTTTGTCCATCTCCCTCCCCTCCCCCCTGCCCTGGCCTGGATCTCCCCCAGCCTCCGGCCTCTTCTTGCTGTCCCGGCTCCTTGGAGGGACCCTTTCTTTCTTCTGTGGGCTCTTCCCTTCCCCAGGCTGTAGCCGCTGGGCTTGTTGTCCTGGGGTGAGTGGTTGGTCTTATAGCCCTGTGTCCAGCCCTGGTGTCCAGCCCTGTCTCCATCCATGGTATCCAGCCCTGTGTCCAGCCTTATGTCCATCCCCGGTATCCAGCCCTATGTTCAGCCCTGTGTCCATCCTGGTGTCCAGCCCTGTGTCCATCCATGGTATCCAGCCCTGTGTCCAGCTCTATGTCCATCCCCGGTGTCCAGCCCTGTGTCCATCCCCAGTGTCCAGCCCTGTGTCCATCCCCAGTGTCCAGCCCTATGTCCATCCCCGGTGTCTAGCCTTGTGTCCAGCCCTGTGTCCATCCCCGGTGTCCAGCCTTGTGTCCAGCCCTATGTCCATCCCCGGTGTCTAGCCTTGTGTCCAGCCCTATGTCCATCCCCGGTGTCTAGCCTTGTGTCCAGCCCTGTGTCCATCCCCGGTATCCAGTCCTGAGCCCAGCCCCGGTGTCCAGCCCTGTGTCCAGCCCTGGTGTCCAGCCCTGTGTCCAGCCCTATTTCCATCCCCGGTGTTCAGCCCTGTGTCCATCCCTGGTGTCCAGCCCTGTGTCCATCCATGGTATCCAGCCCTGTGTCCATCCATGGTATCCAGCCCTGTGTCCAGCCTTATGTCTATCCCCGGTATCCAGCCCTATGTTCAGCCCTGTGTCCATCCCTGGTGTCCATCCCTGTGTCCATAGCCCTGTGTCCAGCTCTATGTCCATCCCCGGTGTCCAGCCTTGTGTCCAGCCCTGTGTCCATCCATGGTATCCATCCCTGTGTCCAGCTCTATGTCCATCCCCAGTGTCCAGCCCTGTGTCCATCCCCAGTGTCCAGCACTGTGTCCATCCCCAGTGTCCAGCCCTGTGTCCATCCCTGGTGTCCAGCCCTATGTCCATCCCCAGTGTCCAGCACTGTGTCCATCCCCAGTGTCCAGCCCTGTGTCCATCCCTGGTGTCCAGCCCTATGTCCATCCCCAGTGTCCAGCCTTGTGTCCAGCCCTGTGTCCATCCCTGGTGTCCAGCCCTATGTCCATCCCCAGTGTCCAGCCCTGTGTCCATCCCCGGTGTCCAGCCCTGAGTCCATCCCTGGTGTCCATCCCCGGTGTCCAGCCCTGTGTCCATCCCCGGTGTCCAGCCTTGTGTCCAGTCCTGAGTCCATCCCCGGTGTCCAGTCCTGAGTCCATCCCCGGTGTCCAGCCCTGAGTCCATCCCCGGTGTCCAGCCCTGTGTCCAGCAGGGGCCCACAGGCTCCCTCAAACCGAGAGGGGTCCGAAGTGGACTTTGGCGGCACGACGCCGGCTCTGAGCGCGGACGCTCTCTTTGAATTGCAGCTTGTCCACGGCCGAGATCGAGGGCCGCGCGCAAGCTCTTGGGCTCTTGGAGACGCTGAAGGCGGACCCCGAGCTCTTTCAGGAGCGCATGGCCAAGTACGTGTACCCGGGGATCGGGGGCACTGACCACGAGAGGCTCTTCTGCTTCTTCAGCCTGCTGGCCGCCTGCGGCTGCCCAGGCTTTGGGAGGCCGGCCATCGCGCCCGACACGCACGTCCGGCTGCTCAAGAAGCTGAAGGTTGTCGCCTCAGGTGAGCACGTTTGTCAGGGGCCGGGGGGAAGCCCATCCATCTGTCCACCCGTCCATGCCGGGCACCTCTGGGAGATTCCAGCTCTCTCCTGCTCTGCCCAGAGGGGGCAGCTCACTTGTCCGGCGGCCATTTCCTGCCTCCTCGTGGCCTCCCAGAGAGCTGAGAAAGCCCGCTCAGGACCTGTTCCTGGCAGCCTCCTCCCCCTTTTCTTTGGGATTCGGGGACCCCTGCCCCTCTCTGTGCCCCTCCCCCAGGACTCTGGTCCACCTGCCCTCTGCCCATGCCTGGGGCTCCCCGTGGGCTCAGCTCTCGTCGTCTCCTCGTGCCGCCCGCAGGCCTGAATTACAAGAAGCTGACCGGCGAGAACGCCCGGCCTCTGGCCGCCCTGGAGCCCGTCCTCACCAGCCAGAACATCCTGTCCATCTCCAAGCTGGCCCCCAGGATTCCGGAGAGCGACGGCGGCGCACTGGCCCCGAGCTCCCTCTACACCGTGTGGCTGCAGAAGCTCTTCTGGACGGGCGACCCCCAGCTCCTGAAGAAGGCCCCGGCCGCCGGCCCCGAGTGGCTGCACGCCTACGACGTGTGCACCAAGTACTTCGACCGCCTGGAGCCGCGCGACCTGCTCGCCGTGCTGGACGCCATGACCTTCTCCGCGGAGGCCGTGGCCAAGGTACGTCCATCTGTCATGACGAATCATCCTGTTTGGGCCAGGCCTGGACTCAGGCCGGGGACAGACACAGACAAGAGATGAGGCTGGACGCGAGGCCGAACCAGGGGCCTGGGGGGGGGGGGGGGGGGAGGCCTGGTGCGGGCCGGGCCCTGGGCTCCTGCAGGCAGCCCGCCCCCCGGTGAGAAGACCCCTGCCCCGCTCTGTGGTGTCCAGACTCAGGGAGTGGCCCGGGAGCTCCTCCCAGAGTGGGCTACGCTGCTTGCTGGGATCCCGCCCCAGCCTTGGTGGGTAGATGCCTTGGATGTTGTGACTGTTTTCCTCATTTTACAGAGAGGTAAAGTGAGGCTTGGAGCTCAGGAGCTGCTCAGGGTCACTGGCACTCAGGGCATTTGACTCCAAGCTTGGCACAGCCCCTTTTCCCGTCTGTGCCATCTGAAGGCCAATTGGCAGGGTTGGTCTCTCCCGGAGCCTCCAGGGGAGCCTGGCAGGTCTCAGGCCTCGGGGGAAGCAGATGGCCTGGCCCGGGTGCTCGGCATCACTGAGCAGAGGCTCTCGAGGACCCATGAAAGTCCCCTTGTCCAAGGGGCCATGGCTTGGGGTTTGTGTCATCCCTGCCGATCCTTGGGGGTTCAGTCGGTCCCCTTCCTGGTGAGGCCCCAGGACCCCTGCATGCTGGTGCTGAGGAGCTGTTGAGTCACTGAACCAAGTCCAACTGAGTGGAGCCTAGTGCGAGTATTGGGTGTTGTGCAGGAGGGCTCCGAGGCCTGGCCTGCATCTGTGCATTCCCAGCCTCCTCTGCTTCATGACAAATGTTGGCATGTTGTTCCTTGATGTAAAAAGATGAAGAAGAAAATGCCGACGTGCTGTGCTGCCCTCCCGGATTTCCATGGCACACAGTGCCCACCTGGTGGGGCCTTTCAAGCCCGGATTGCAGCTGGGTTTTTGCTAGTGTTTCGTGAACCCCAGACAGTCCCCGGCTTGCAGCTGGCACCCCAAACAGGCAACGTGCGGCATCGACCTGCAGTTTGCAACTTTTCAGGGTGAAGCTGCCCTTTGGAACCTAAGTGGGGCAGCCAGTCCTGATGGATATGCATGAGTGGCTCCAGGATGGAGAAATGGGGTCCAGTGGTGTTCCGCCTACCAGTTTCAAGAGCCTTCTGAAGAGGCACCTGGGCGATGTAAGGGGGAAAAGGGGTTAATTTTTAAAGGGTTGGACTTGATTATTTAAGAGTTTAGTCGCCAGGAATTTAAGTAATTCCAAAGAGATTCTATTTATAATTTATTTTACAAAATGTAGAAAGATTGAAGCAAGAAAATCAGAGAGAGGATACGATAAGATATCTAGCCTAAGTACTAAGCAATTTACTCCCGGCCCCTGGCTCAAAACTAGGGCCAGGAGAGTCGGTTCTTAGCTGGCCTTGCAGAGCCACGGACCAGAGGAAGTCTCTCCTGCGGCCAGTCTCCTCAGAAAATGTCCAGGAAAGAGCCAGTGCAGGCAGCAGATCCTTTGGCCCTTCTTCAGCCTCAATTCAAAAACACGAAGAATTGAATTCTCCACTTCCAGAAATGAAGAAGTGAGACTCACAGGAAGTGGCAGCCCCTTTTAAAGACACTTTCTCTTGCGTCACTTCCTGTGCCTTCCCCTTATTCCATGTCTACCAATCACAGCCGACGCTCTGCTCTAGGACCGCCCAGAAGGCAGGCAGTCGATTCTGATTCGTCACCCACTATAGCACACGAGGTCACAGACCTCCCACTCAGTGATTAAGCGGGAAGTTTGCCTTTTGGTGATTAGAGCTAACATGGGCAGCTCTTCATGCTTAACTTTTAAGTACCGTGTTTGCACTTTGGGGATTAAATCTAAAAGTAGACAAGGCTTACAGTTCAATCTTCACAATCAGGGAGGAGCTGAGGACCTTCCTTGGAGCCAAATCCAATCTTCCCTGCGAGGACTGTCTGCCAGCCTTTCCTCTCTCCTCTGTCTCCCCATCCAGTCTGCCACTTGTCGGCAGCCCTTCAGCCTTCTCTGTGAGGCGCTTTGAGGCTTCCTCTTTGGGGACAGATGGGAGGTGCAGAGGCCGCTGCCTGCTTGTATCAGGGCCAAGTGGGCCCTCCTTCCCGGGCGCCCCTCGGGCCCTCCTTTTCCCCTGGTGCACCTTGGGCCCTCCTTCCCCCTGACGGCCCCCGGGCCCTCCTTTTTCCCGGCACCCCTCGGGCCCTCCTTCCCCCTGACGGCCCCCGGGCCCTCCTTTTTCCCGGCACCCCTCGGGCCCTCCTTCCCCCTGACGGCCCCCGGGCCCTCCTTTTCCCCTGGTGCCCCTCGGGCCCTCCTTTTCCCCCGGTGCCCCCCGGGCCCTCCTTTTCCCCCGGTGCCCCTCGGGCCCTCCTTCCCCCTGACGGCCCCTGGGCCCTCCTTTTCCCCCGGTGCCCCTCGGGCCCTCCTTTTTCCCTGGCACCCCTTGGGCCCTCCTTTTTCCCCGGCGCCCCTCGGGCCCTCCTTCCCCCCAGTGCCCCCCCGGGCCCTCCTTTTTCCCCCAACGCCCCTCAGGCCCTCCTTTTTCCCGGCACCCCTCGGGCCCTCCTTTTTCCCGGCGCCCCTCGGGCCCTCCTTCCCCCCGGCGCCCCTTGGGCCCTCCTTTTTCCCCCGGCACCCCTCGGGCCCTCCTTTTCCCCCGGCGCCCCCCGGGCCCTCCTTTTCCCCCGGTGCCCCTCGGGCCCTCCTTCCCCCTGACGGCCCCTGGGCCCTCCTTTTCCCCCGGTGCCCCTCGGGCCCTCCTTTTTCCCTGGCACCCCTTGGGCCCTCCTTTTTCCCCGGCGCCCCTCGGGCCCTCCTTCCCCCCAGTGCCCCCCCGGGCCCTCCTTTTTCCCCCAACGCCCCTCAGGCCCTCCTTTTTCCCGGCACCCCTCGGGCCCTCCTTTTTCCCGGCGCCCCTCGGGCCCTCCTTCCCCCCGGCGCCCCTCGGGCCCTCCTTTTCCCCAGGCGCCCCTCGGGCCCTCCTTTTTCCCCAGCACCCCTTGGGCCCTCCTTTTCCCCTGGTGCCCCCTCGGGCCCTCCTTTTTCCCCGGCACCCCTCGGGCCCTCCTTCCCCCCAGTTCCCCCCCGGGCCCTCCTTTTTCCCCCAACGCCCCTCAGGCCCTCCTTTTTCCCGGCACCCCTCGGGCCCTCCTTTTTCCCGGCGCCCCTCGGGCCCTCCTTCCCCCCGGCGCCCCTTGGGCCCTCCTTTTCCCCAGGCGCCCCTCGGGCCCTCCTTTTTCCCCAGCACCCCTTGGGCCCTCCTTTTCCCCTGGTGCCCCCTCGGGCCCTCCTTTTTCCCCGGCACCCCTCGGGCCCTCCTTCCCCCCAGTGCCCCCCCGGGCCCTCCTTTTTCCCCCAACGCCCCTCAGGCCCTCCTTTTTCCCGGCACCCCTCGGGCCCTCCTTTTTCCCGGCGCCCCTCGGGCCCTCCTTCCCCCCGGCGCCCCTTGGGCCCTCCTTTTCCCCAGGCGCCCCTCGGGCCCTCCTTTTTCCCCAGCACCCCTTGGGCCCTCCTTTTCCCCTGGTGCCCCCTCGGGCCCTCCTTTTTCCCCCAGCACCCCTCGGGCCCTCCTTTCCTCCGGCGCCGGCTGCAGAACGCACAGAGGAGAAATCCTCTCTTTTCCCTTTTGGGATCCATTCGTCGAGCCTTTTCTGGCACCATCAGAGGGCCCGAGTGCTGCTCATTTGAGGCTGTTGTTGGGGTGGGGACCCAGAAACGAGTGGAGCGGCCCCAGCCCTCTGCTTCTGGGTGCGGCTGATGCACCCCGAGATCAGACATGCACCGTGAGGGCCGAGTGAGCTGTGGTGTGACCAGTAGTGAGGGGCGCAGGCTGGTGCAGATGCCGGGACAGGGTTCGGTGGCGGCGTTCCCGCCTGTCCTTCAAGGCCTCGTCCTGTCTCGGCCTCGGGTCCTCTGATCCCCCGGAGGAGGCCTTCACGGCTCCCGTCTTCCCGTCCTTCACCCAATGGGAGGACCCGGGGTGACCCCTGATGGCTTCACTGAGGGAGCCTGGGCTGAAGGCCCGACGATGGCTGCGGCCCCCGGCAGGGCCCCGTTTGAGCTGTCTGTCGAGGCTCGTCCCAGAGCCAGGAGCGAGCCATCGGCGAGTCGGGGAGAACACTTGGGCTCACAGAGCACCCGGTGCCGGTCCTCTGCTTTGGCTCCCACAGCCCTGGGCAGGAGGCGCTCATTTACCACCCTTTTCTAGATGAGGAAACTGAGGCAACTGCACTTCAGTGACTTGCCCAGGGCCGTGAGGCAGGATTTGAACTCGGGTCCTCCTGACTTCAGACCGTGCCCCGTGGCTCCTCTCGAGGCCCCAGCCAACACTGGCACTCGTTTACAGCCTGGGCCCCGGCCGTCTTTGTTCCCCCCTCGCGTGGTCGCCAACTGTGTCCTTCCTGTAGCCCGGGCTACTCCTCAGGGTGGTGTAGACAGCAGGCGGGGTCCTCACTCTCTAGTGCCCACCCGTTCTGCCCTTGTACTGGCCGCTTCTCCTGGTGGGAGCTCGGTGAGGCCCGAGGCTCCTCTGCCCGTCTTCCTGTGTCTGTGCCCGGCCCTGTGCCATGCTGGGTCTCCCCCGGCGCCTCAGCAATGCTTTTTCAGTTCTGAGGTTCCATCCCATCCCCCCGTCCTCCTAGAGGCTCACGAGGCCAGGATGTGTGTCCAAGGCAGGACTCGAACTCGGGATCCCCAGACTCCTGAGGTCTCGGCCAGAGAGAGCCTTGGAGGAGCCGCCTTCCTGCATGAGTGGGCAGGTACCCCGGGAAGAAGATGGCAGCGGCCTGGGGAGGAGACGTCGAGCTCCCTGGGGCCTCCCTGCCTCCAGGCCCTGCTCTCCGGCTCGCCTCAGGCTCACCCCCAGGTTCGGTGCTGGCCGGCCCTTGTGGGAGGGCCGTGTGGGAGGCCCAGCCCAGCACCCCGGCCTGAGCGCTTGCCGGGATTCTGGCCGAAGAGCGTCAGGGAGGCACGCGGCCTCGGCCTTGGTCTTCATTTTCTTCTGGTTCCAGCCCGACCCTCCGCGTCCTGGAGTCAGTCCTGGGTCTCGGGTCCGAGACAGAGGAGCAGGAAGGGCGGGCCGGGGGCTCAAGCGTCTGAGGCCACATTTGAACCCTGGCCCTGCCGTCTCCAGGCCCGGCTCTCCATTGGCCAAGCACTGATTGTGTGTGCGGGGTACGTGGTGGGCCCAGAGGCAGAGGACGTGCCCTCGAGGAGCTCTTGGTCTAAGCAGGGACACTGCCAACCGAGCGTAGGAACAAAGGGGCACAGAAAGGGCTCCTCGAGGTGGGCATGAGCACAGGGGCATAGGGCACAGCTGGCAAAAGACCTGCAAAGACGGAGCGGCTCCCCCGGGGGGCTCGTCTAGGCCCCAAGGACGGCTCTGAGATGTCTTTCTCCCTCTGTCCAGCTGAGCGTGGACACCCGGACGGAGATGACCAGGAGGGCCCTGGCCACCGTCCAACACTTCATTGAGAAGAGAAAGAAGAGACATCCTGATGCCCGCGACCCTGAGGCCCCGGGCGCCACCCCTGCTGCCACCCCTGTCTCCTATGACGATGTCCTTAACTACCTGGAGCAGTCCCTCGCCCACCTGGGCACCCTCAGCCACAGCTTCATCACCTCCCTGAGGACCAGCGAGCAGGTGGGTCCGGGCCGGCCTGGGCTCCTGGCTGCCCACCCACCCTGACTGGACCGTCGGCCAGAGTAGTCTTCCTACCTGCCATTCTGCCCACAGCCCGTGCCACCATAGCCAGGGCAGCCCAGGTCCAGCTGTGCCCACATCCTGAGACCTGGTGTACCCACAGCCCGTGCCACTGTAGCCAGGGCAGCCCAGGCCCAGCTGTGCCCACATCCTGAGACCTGGTGTACCCACAGCCCATGCCACCGTAGCCAGGGCAGCCCAGGCCCAGCTGTGCCCACATCCTGAGACCTGGTGTACCCATAGCCCGTGCCACTGTAGCCAGGGCAGCCCAGGCCCAGCTGTGCCCACATCCTGAGACCTGGTGTACCCATAGCCCGTGCCACCATAGCCAGGGCAGCCCAGGTCCCGCTGTGCCCACATCCTGAGACCTGGTGTACCCACAGCCCATGCCACCGTAGCCAGGGCAGCCCAGGCCCAGCTGTGCCCACATCCTGAGACCTGGTGTACCCACAGCCCGTGCCACCGTAGCCAGGGCAGCCCAGGCCCAGCTGTGCCCACATCCTGAGACCTGGTGTACCCATAGCCCGTGCCACTGTAGCCAGGGCAGCCCAGGCCCAGCTGTGCCCACATCCTGAGACCTGGTGTACCCACAGCCCGTGCCACCGTAGCCAGGGCAGCCCAGGCCCAGCTGTGCCCACATCCTGAGACCTGGTGTACCCATAGCCCGTGCCACCGTAGCCAGGGCAGCCCAGGTCCCGCTGTGCCCACATCCTGAGACCTGGTGTACCCACAGCCCGTGCCACCGTAGCCAGGGCAGCCCAGGCCCAGCTGTGCCCACATCCTGAGACCTGGTGTACCCACAGCCCGTGCCACTGTAGCCAGGGCAGCCCAGGGCCAGCTGTGCCCACATCCTGAGGCCTGGTGTACCCACAGCCCGTGCCACCGTAGCCAGGGCAGCCCAGGCCCAGCTGTGCCCATATCCTGAGGCCTGGTGTACCCACAGCCCGTGCCACCATAGCCAGGGCAGCCCAGGGCCAGCTGTGCCCACATCCTGAGGCCTGGTGTACCCACAGCCCGTGCCACCGTAGCCAGGGCAGCCCAGGGCCAGCTGTGCCCACAGTCTGGCCCCCACTCATGTGCCCCTCTGGTGTCTCTGCAGGAGGATCTGCGGCGCCATGCCAACCTCTACGACCTCTCCCGGTCTGAGGAGGCCAAGATCCGGGCGCAGGCCGTGACCATGTGCCTGGAGGGGCGGCCCCTGGCGATGGTGTGGCAGCTGCTGGAGGTGGCTGTCGGCCCGCTGGGCCTCTCCCCCAAGACGGTGGTCCACAGCGCGGTCACCAGCGTGCTGTCTCTGCTGAGGTGAGCCGGGGCGGGCACCGAGGGGAGACGAGGAGGAGCTTTGCCCAAGCTGTGCCCGCTGTGCCCCCCCAGCCTGGCCGGCTTCTTTCGTTCATGGTGCCCGACAGCTCTGGTGGCTGTGCGGGCTTTGCCCAGACCGCGGTCAGGTGGAGGTGTGGGAAGGCCTGGACCTGCGGGGGCTCGGTGCCCACGGGCGCCCTCTCGTGCTCGGGGGATGCTGTTGCTGCCGGTGTGGCCCCTGCTGTGGCTGTGGGGGAGGGGGCACCGCAAGCCCGTGGGAGGCCGAGGGACAGAGTGCCGCGGGGCAGCGAAGGTTTCCGGGAGCCCAGCTGGGCCTCCCCACGAGCACCCAGCCTGGCCAGGGCCTGAGGGGATGTGGCCAGGCCGGGGAGGGCCGGGGTGGAGGGTTGGCGGCTGGGCCTGTCGCTGGTGGTTTGGAGGTGCCGGGGGGCATCTCGTCCTCCACAAGCCCCGCCCGGTGCCCATGGGGCCCCTCAGAGCTGGGCACCGGGCACCCAGACACAAGAGCCGTGTGCCACGTGGACGCAGGTCGGCCCCCGTGAGGAGTCACCGGCTCCCCGCTCCCCACCCGGACAGACCCGTGAGGCCAGTGGCTGCCGGTCCCTGGGGGTCACTGACGGCTCTGTGTCCGTGTGCCTGCGTGACCTCCTGCTTCTCTCTCTGCAGTGGAGAAGGCGCTGCCCTACCTGTGCCCGGAGACCCGCTGCAGGTGCTGGATGGCATCATCTCGTCGGTGCATGCGAGCGTGGAGAAGGGGTGAGTGCCCGGCCCCTGGGAGCGGAGGGCTCTGAGGGCGCCCCCTCTACAGATGGGGGGGCCGAGGCTTTGTTTCGGGCTTCCCCCCACTGGGGTCCCTTCCTAGAACCAGGTCTGTGATCACACCGACTTCCCGGGCCGAGGCCGTGTCCACTCTCTGGGGAGTCCTGCTCCCCTGTGGGTTTCACCCCCGGCACACTCGCTCCCCCCATGGGGCCGTCAGCCGAGCCCCTCGTTACCGCCCCATGTGGGAGCTCTCGGGGCGGCTGGAGGACCAGTCTCAGGCCTGAGTGCCCAGGGAGCGAGCTGGGGCCGGAGCACCTCATGGGGGGGGCGGGGGGCTCCTACCTGCGAGGCGCCTGCAGGCTGACGGTGGGGGGGCCCTGGGCACATGCAGGGGAGGCAGCGGGGGGCCGGCTCAGCTGGGTCACGGAGGAGACCCGAAGGCCGGCCAAGAAGGGCTCGGCCCCCGGGGAGGGGGAGAGAGCGGGCTGAGAGCAGAGACAGGAAGGAGGCTGCGAGGGGGAGCCAGGGGGCGCTGGCACCGCTGCCACCGTATCCGTCCCGGCATTGCCACCATTATCGGTGTCACCTCAGTGGGCGTGTGGCCCGTGGTGGGGAAGGGCCGGGGGTGGCCGTGCCTGCGTCAGCCCCTCATCCGGTCAGGAGCACTCTGGGAGGAAGAGGCTCCGCCATTCTGTTGCCACGCCTTCCTAGCGGCCAGAGTGGGCTCCGAGCGAGCCCAGATGAGCCCCCGGAGGCCCGGCTCGGCCTCCGCTCGAGCCTCTGTGATGGAGAGACCCGACTGCTGCCGGCGTGCCGCCTCTGGCCCTGTACCGTGTCTCTGTGCGGAGTAGCTCAACTCCGCTTCCGTCCAGGAGCCCGAGAGGGCCTGGGCTTTGCTCACAGACACACCGGATGGCTGAGCTGCCCGTGGAGCCTCTTCCTCGTCCATGGCGCCTCCTGGCCTCCCTCTTTGGTGTGGCCCCCGCGCCGACTGGCACCGAGCTCTGGCTCTGTTCAGTGCCTCACTGAGGACAGGTTGGGGCCTCGTCGTGGGGACTCCGGGCAGGCGGAGCAGGGCTCCCCGGGGCTTGTGCTGTCGTAGGGCATGTCCAGCTTCCCCCCCGAGAGCTCGGAAAGCGGCCCCCTCTGTGGCAGAAAGGGGGAACCCTTGTTCCCCATCTGGCCCCCTCCTCTGCAGAAAGGGGGGACTCCCTGCTCCCCAGCTGGTCCCCCCATGGCAGAAAGGGGGAACGCTCGCTCACCAACTGATACCCCCTCATTCTCCTCTGCAGAAAGGGTTCCCCCTTTTAACCCTTCAGTCTCAGTTAACCCCAAGTATGGGTGCTGCAGCAGTGACTCGTCCAGGGTCTGAGGCCAGACTAGAGGCTCTCTGTCCTCCAAGCCTCCTAGCCACTCCTGTGACTGGAGTGGAGGCCCTTGGGAAGAGCTCCCGGGATGGAAGCCTCCTTCTCCGGGGCTGATCGCCGCCTCCTCAGGGATTTAGGTGCTTGGCGAGCCGTGGTGGGCTTCAGCAGACGGACGCCCATTTGGTCACCAGACAAGCTCCGGACGAGGCAGGAGCCTCTCGGCCTCCCCCGAGCCTCCTGGACAGTCGGTGCGCGGATCCTGCAATCTCAACAGAGGCTGTCACGCACGGGCAGGCCCAGGAGGAGCCCCTATCCCAGGAGCCTCCAGCCAAGATGGCGCCAGGAGGAAGAGCGACGACCGAACGGCCGGTGCCCTGAGTGGGCCTGCACCGTCGCCGTAGGAGGGCCCGAAGCCAGGCCCGGCGGCCGCCGCCGGAGGGAGCAGTGCGCCTCCCGGGGATCAGGACAGCGGGGAACCCCCCGCGCGCCCCGAGACATGGTGGGGCGGCCGGCTTTGTGCCGGCTCCGTCCTGGGCTCAGCCCAGCTGCTGCCTCGCGGGGGCACAAGCCTTCGTCTGGTCGAGCCCAGGCCCTCCTCTTCTGCTGCTTGGGCCCCGGCCGAGGCTGAGCCTGCTGAGCTGAGCCAGCCGGACCCCAAAGTGAGCTTGGCGGCTTCTCCCCTGCGCACGTTCCTGTGACGGAGCGAGGCGGATCCTCCCTGAGCGGACTCGGGCCTGCGCTGGGCCCCGTTTTCTGGACGCGGAATTAGTCCCGTCCCTCCTCCCCGCTCAGCTCGGAAGGCCCCGTCCGGTGACCCAGCTCTGCCTGCTGCATTGTCCTCCTTCGTTACTCGGCCTTATTTGGGGAATTCTTTCCAAGGTACCAGACGCTTTGGAGCCTCGCCCGAAGCTCAGGAAGCGGCCCGTCCCCATCTGTCGGCCGCTTGCCAGGCCTGCCGGTTCCCTCGCATTTCGTCTCTTCCCTGCCAGTCGGCCCCGGGAAGCTCGGACAGCAGGGAGCCCGGCCCAGGCCTGAAACCGTCCCTCCAGCCAGGGCCGCCATAAAAGGACGGAGCAGCTTGAAGGAGGCCAAGCTTCAGGGCTTCGGAGAGATGGAGGCGAGAGGGAAAGGCCGAGGCCAGAACGCGTGTTCGACTCCCCAGAAGAGAAGGAATCTGGCCTGGGGCAGGCCATCATCCTGGGCGCTGGGGTTGTCCTCTGCGGGAGGGGGAGGAGGAGTCTGGTCCTCGAGAGAGGCCTGCGAGGCAAACCCAGAAGGGGAACCTCAGCAACCCAGGGAGATCCTCAGGGCCGAAGGGCTTGGCTGCGAGGACGGGGTGTCTGGCTGGAAGACATGAAGCAAGAGGCAGAGTCGACTTGGACATGAAATTCGACTTTCCAGGAAAGAAATTGGCCAGAGAGGAAATAACGTGGCGGCTCGGCGTCCTTCCCAAGTCGGGGGCTCCTGAAGCGTAGAAAGGAAATAACGTGGAGGCTCGGCGTCCTTCCCAAGTCGGAGGCTCCAGAAACGTCGAAAGGAAATAGCGTGGAGGCTCGGCGTCCTTCCCAAGTCGGGGGCTCCTGAAGCGTAGAAAGGAAATAACGTGGCGGCTCGGCGTCCTTCCCAAGTCGGGGGCTCCTGAAACGTCAAGAGGAAATAACGTGGCGGCTCGGCGTCCTCGCCCAAGTCGGGGGCTCCTG
This sequence comes from Monodelphis domestica, assembly GCF_027887165.1. Lineage (NCBI taxonomy): Eukaryota > Metazoa > Chordata > Mammalia > Didelphimorphia > Didelphidae > Monodelphis > Monodelphis domestica. The sequence goes on along the minus strand of NC_077227.1, from coordinate 753,667,634 downwards.
AAGCGTAGAAAGGAAATAACGTGGCGGCTCGGCGTCCTCGCCCAAGTCAGGGGCTCCTGAAACGTCGAAAGGAAATAACGTGGAGGCTCGGCGTCCTCGCCCAAGTCGGGGGCTCCTGAAGCGTAGAAAGGAAATAACGTGGAGGCTCGGCGTCCTCGCCCAAGTCAGGGGCTCCTGAAACGTCGAAAGGAAATAACGTGGAGGCTCGGCGTCCTCGCCCAAGTCGGGGGCTCCTGAAGCGTAGAAAGGAAATAACGTGGAGGCTCGGCGTCCTCGCCCAAGTCGGGGGCTCCTGAAGCGTAGAAAGGAAATAACGTGGAGGCTCGGCGTCCTTCCCAAGTCGGGGGCTCCTGAAACGTCAAGAGGAAATAACGTGGAGGCTCGGCGTCCTGCCCAAGTCAGGGGCTCCTGAAGCGTAGAAAGGAAATAACGTGGCGGCTCGGCGTCCTTCCCAAGTCGGGGGCTCCTGAAACGTCAAGAGGAAATAACGTGGAGGCTCGGCGTCCTTCCCAAGTTGGGGGCTCCTGAAACGTCAAGAGGAAATAACGTGGAGGCTCGGCGTCCTTCCCAAGTCGGGGGCTCCTGAAGCGTAGAAAGGAAATAACGTGGAGGCTCGGCGTCCTCGCCCAAGTCGGGGGCTCCTGAAGCGTAGAAAGGAAATAACGTGGAGGCTCGGCGTCCTCGCCCAAGTCAGGGGCTCCTGAAACGTCGAAAGGAAATAACGTGGAGGCTCGGCGTCCTCGCCCAAGTCGGGGGCTCCTGAAGCGTAGAAAGGAAATAACGTGGAGGCTCGGCGTCCTCGCCCAAGTCGGGGGCTCCTGAAGCGTAGAAAGGAAATAACGTGGAGGCTCGGCGTCCTTCCCAAGTCGGGGGCTCCTGAAACGTCAAGAGGAAATAACGTGGAGGCTCGGCGTCCTGCCCAAGTCAGGGGCTCCTGAAGCGTAGAAAGGAAATAACGTGGCGGCTCGGCGTCCTTCCCAAGTCGGGGGCTCCTGAAACGTCAAGAGGAAATAACGTGGAGGCTCGGCGTCCTTCCCAAGTTGGGGGCTCCTGAAACGTCAAGAGGAAATAACGTGGAGGCTCGGCGTCCTTCCCAAGTCGGGGGCTCCTGAAGCGTAGAAAGGAAATAACGTGGAGGCTCGGCGTCCTTCCCAAGTCGGAGGCTCCAGAAACGTCGAAAGGAAATAGCGTGGCGGCTCGGCGTCCTTCCCAAGTCGGGGGCTCCTGAAACGTCAAGAGGAAATAACGTGGAGGCTCGGCGTCCTGCCCAAGTCGGGGGCTCCTGAAACGTCAAGAGGAAATAGCGTGGAGGCTCGGCGTCCTTCCCAAGTCGGGGGCTCCTGAAACGTCAAGAGGAAATAACGTGGAGGCTCGGCGTCCTTCCCAAGTCGGGGGCTCCTGAAACGTCAAGAGGAAATAACGTGGAGGCTCGGCGTCCTCGCCCAAGTCGGGGGCTCCTGAAACGTCAAGAGGAAATAGCGTGGAGGCTCGGCGTCGAGAGATGGGGCTCTAGTTAACAACTGGACCAATAGGTCAGTGGCCAGGTCAGGCCTACAAGCGATTCACCGGGCACGTAGCAGAGGATCTGACCGGCCCAGGGTGGCAGCTGTCGGGGCGGGAATGCCGGGTTTGGCCCTTTAAGCTGCTGGGGAGATGAGAAGACATTCTGGCCGAGCTAGGCCTAGGCCCCCCTTTCACCCCATGTTCTGCCCCCCCACGCCCCACTCCTGATCCTCCTGCCCCTTCCCCGGTGCCCTCTGGAAGGCCTCTTCTGGTAGGAACAAACGTGCTCCCTCCTCCAACCTTGTGATTTCTCGCTTTCATCTTCCAGCTTTCACGGCAGCGTGCCTGCTGCCACTGTCCCTGGGCGCGTGCCCAGGGCAGAGCGGGCAGGTGAGCCCGCCGTGCTCCCCATCGCCCCTCCCAGACTCGCTCTTCTCTCCCCGTGGAAGTCGGGGGAACCTCCTCTTCTTTGGGGATCCATCCACATCTTGGCGGCGGTCCTCTGCCCACTGACCTCTGGACATTCCCCTGCTTCCTTGGGTCCTGCCATCCCGATCCAACGAAAGAGCTAGAAAAAAGAATCCGATTCCCACGGAAGGAAGAGAATCGAGAGACCCGGAGAAAACTCGTGTGCAGGAAGGCGGCCGCTCAGCAGCAGGCCCGAAACGGCCTCCGAGTGGGCGTCCTGCAAGCAGTTTGGGCCCGACGAGGAGATGGAGCGGGTTTGGCGACCGGAGGACAGACCGGGGCAGTCGGGTGCTTGCTGAGCCCGACTTTGGGGACAGGAATTCGGCCTCTGACCACACTAGGAATGTGTCCGGCAGAACCAGGGTAAGGCGGCATCGCGTTTAGACAGGAGGGGCGGCACCATAAGCAAGCAGGAGCCTGGGAAACTGCCGCCATCACATGACCAGACCAGCACCAGCGGAGCAAAGGGTGTCTGGACTAGATGGAATGTGGAACAATGCAGCCAGAATCGGCAGGAAACTCGGAAAAATGTTCTCGGCCAGTTTCCCTGAGGAAGCCTCATTTCTGAACTACGTGGGGTGGAGGACCAGCACCTCCGGCGGGAGGCCCCGCGCAGCCCTCTTCGGGGGGCTCCTCCCCTTGCCCGGCGCCTCCACCCTGGGACGCCTCCCTGGCAGACGGGCTCAGCTCGGGGACGGTCAGAACATTCATGTTCGAGAGTGGCAAAAGAGTACAAATGGCCTTCCAAAGGGAAGCTCACTCGGAAGGAGAAGCAGTTCTCTGTCCCAGGGAAGTCCAGGGCTCCTGCGTGCTCGGCCTCCCTCTGCTCCCCGTTTGTGTGCGGGCAGGAACGCAGCCCTCGTGAGGCTCTGTGCACGTCCTCGGAGGGCCCTTCTACAGCCAGGGCTGCAGGCTGCCCTGAGTGGGCCAGAAGCTCCTCCACGCTTGGGATTCACCTCACGGAGCCGCGCAGGGCGGTCATGACCCCGTATTCCCAGGGGGCCTCGGGAGGGCCGGCTGCCCCCCAGCTCCTGGTCTTTGCGCCGTGCCTCGAGGGCTCCCTCCTCAGTCACCGAGCTCTGGTGCCACCACGACGGTGCCGAGGGCTTGTTTTCTTCCTCTGGCCCGTCTGCCTGTCCGAGCCTCTCTGTGGGCCCCGGTCCAGGCGCAGGGATCTCCGGGAAGGTGCCCAGGAGCGCCCCGATGGGGGATAGTCCAGTGAAAGTAAGCCTGCCAGCAAAGGCCGTTTCTCTTTCCTGCAGAGAAGGGCTCCTTTCGGCCGACGACCTGCTGGCCTGGTTCCGGCCCTTCTGTGCCGACGACTCCTTGCCCGTCAAGCCGCGGGTCCAGGTCCTGCAGAGCATGGAGCGCTCCTTCCAGCTCACGGACGAGGACAGGAAACTGCTGGTGTTCTTCCGGACAGAGGCCATCCTCAAGGCCACGTGGCCCCAGACCCAGGTAAGCTTTCTGCGGCCCCTGCCCCCTGGCCCTCCCCTTTGCCTTCGCCGCTGTCTGACTGTCCAGAGCCTCCTCGGCCCCTCGCGTGGCCTCTGGCCTCCCCTCTGCAGCCCCATCCTTGTTGTCGGGCCTTCCCTGTCACGGCCGCCTGGGCCCCACTGACCGGCAGGGGCAGGTGCCGGCTCTTAGGGAAGCTTTGAGACCCCCTCCCGCTCTCAGGAGCCAGCCGAGCGCTGAATCAATGAAGATTTCTGTGCCAGGATATCACGGAGGCAGCGGCGATGGGCGCCGTGGTTGGGGGCAGACGTGGGACAGACCCAGAGAGCACGGGGAGGCCCAGGCCACTCACGAGGGTCTCAGGTGGCTCCGGGACGTAGCTCCAGGGTGCCTGTCTTTCACTGAGGTTGCACTTTGGGGGCTTCCCATGTAAACATGGCGAGAGCGGGCTGCTTCTCTGAGAGCTAGAGCTGGAGGCAAGAAGATCCAAATTCAAATTCTGCCATTAACTCTTTTTGCTGGGTGACCCTGGCCAACTCACTTATTTCTGACTTATCTGCCTCTCCTGTAAAATGGTATAATATGATAGAACCTCCCAGAGTTGTGAGAATCAAAGGAGATGTTAGTAAAGTGATTTGTAAATCTTAAAGTGCTACTTAAACCAGCTACCACCCTCATCATCCCTCAGCCCTGTGCCATACTAGAGAGGAATTGCATCACCCTTCTGCCCCTCCAGACTAGCCTGAAGCAGGGTCCCCAGGCCACTTGGGATGATGTAGGTGGGGACAGGAGCAGCAGTGTGCCAACTGTGCCAGTCAGAATGGGAAAGCAAGATTTCCTGGTAATTAGTGCCATCTTCTGGAGAGGTGACTGTTGAATCCTCCATTCCTTCCTCCCTTCCTTCTTTCCTTCCTTCCTCCCTCCTTCCTCTTTTTTCTCTTTCTCTTCCTCCCTCCCTCCCTCCCTCCCTCCCTCCCTCCCTCCCTCCCTCCCTCCCTCCCTCCCTTCCTTCCTCCCTCCCTCCCTCCCTCCTCTTTTTCTCTTTCTCTTCCTTTCTTCCTTTCTTCCTTTCTCCCTCCTCCCCTCTTCCTTCACTCCCTTTCTCCCTCCCTTCCATAGCAATACTTTGGAGTAATACCCAGAGAACTTTTCCATCTATTTTATTTTTTTGAAAATTTTATTTAACTAGTTAATTTAGAATATTTTTCCATGGTTACAAGAATCATATTATTGATATTTGCACTAGGGTAATCATTCAGAGTCTACATCCCCACTCCTATCCCCATCAACCCATGTGATCAAGCAGTTGTTTTTCTTCTGTGTTTCTGCTCCCACGATTTTTTCTTTGGAAGTGGATACATTCTTTTTCCCAAGTTCCTCTGGATTGTCTTGCACCATTGCATTGCTATTAGTAGCAAAGTCAGTTACATTTGATTGTGCTACAATGTATCCATCTCTATGTACATTGTTCTCCTGGTTCTGCTCCTTTCACTCTGCATCAGTTCCTGGAGGTCATCCCAGTCCCCATGGAATCCCTCCAGTTCATCATTCCTTTGAGCACAATAGTATTCCATCACCAACATGTACCACAATGTGTTCAGCCATTCCCCAATTGAAGGACAGCCCCTCATTTCCCAGTTTTTTGCCACCACAAAGAGTGCAGCCATGAATATTCTTGTACAGGTCTTTTTCCTTATCTCTTTGGAGTACAAACCCAGCAATGCTATGGCTGGATCAAAGGGCAGACAGTCTTTCCACCCTACAACATTTATGTGAGACAGATAATGAGGCATTTAAAAACCAAGCCTTTATCTTCTACCTTCGTGTCAATACTGTGTGTTGGTTCCAGGACAGAAGAAGGGTAAGGGGAGGGTGACTTGCCCAGGTTCACACAGCTAGGAAGTATCTGAGGCCAGCTTTGAACCCAAGACATGCCCTCTCTAGGCCTGGCTCTCTGCCCACTGAGCCACATGGCTGGCCTCTTTACCTCTCATAGTCAGATAACAACGCAAGTGAGGAACATAATGTATTTACCAGGAGTTTCTTATGTGCCAAGCCCTGTGCTAAGTGATGGGCACCCACGTAGAGGATGAGAATCTCTGCCCCTCATGGGAGATCTCACTGTTTTCTGGGGAGGCAGGTGGGTGCAGGAGCTCGCAGTCAGGACCTGGCAGGGCTGATGGCAGGCCGGGGGAGGAGGGTTTGGATGACAAGGGAAGGCCCAGGGGCCAGGACATGTCTGGGAGGGATAGAGGGCGGAGCTTTGGGCCTTCTGTGGCCCCTGCCTAGTCATGTGAGCCGCTGACCCCTGGGGTGAGGCGAATGGACCAGAAGGCCTGGCAGCCACTGTGGCAGCCCTGGGCATGAAGGCCTGGCCCTCTCACATGCCCTTCTAGGCCTCTGGCCCCTTTTCTCTCCTATTTCCCTTCCCATTGTCCTGTCTGCCGCCTACCTGGACCTCTCTGCGGCCTCAGGGCTGCTCCCATGATCCTCTGTGGCTTTCTTGGCCCCCACGCTCGGCTTTTGTATTGGCATCCCCAGAGCTGGCCCAGTGCCAGGCACTTGCAGCCACTTCATAAATGCTTATTCTGGATGCTAGTACAAACCTCCCTCCCCACAGTGTCAAAGTGGATAGAGCCCTGCCCTGGCGTCACAAAGACCTGAGTTCAAATCCAGCCTCAGGCACTTACAAGTCATGTAACTTTTGTCTGCCTCAGTTTGCTCAGCTGCAAACTGGGGACAATAAAGGCCCTCGCCGCGCAGGATTGTTGTAAGGAGAAAGGAGGCAGCGTCGGTGAGCCGCTTCACAAACCTTAACCAGCCTGTGCGTATTGGTTGGTGCTGTTCTGGCCCCGTGGGCCCGTCCCTGTGCCTCTCGGCCTCCCTCACTTGTCCACGAGGCTCCCCGCCCCCCACCCAAGAGCATCCTGCCCTGGCCTGGCCTCAGTTTTTGTCACAGACACGGACGGCCCCAGCCTGGGTCTGCCGCCGGATCGGAAGCTGCTTGAAGACGGCGATGGCTTCCCTCCGTTGGTCTCTGGCGCTCGGCGCCGTGCCCGGCCTGGTGTGGGAGCTGCTCGTCGCGGGAGGCTGGGAGGGGGGGCACTGCACGGGCTGCCTCTGGAGGTCGAGGCGGAAGGCCCCTTCTCAGCCGTTCGGGGCGGATTCCTCTGCAGGCCCCGTGAGGGGGGACTGCAGAGGGGCTGCCCGGCTGGGGGAGCCCCTCACCCCCAGGCTGCCCGGCCCCGCCCGAGCCAGCCTCGCGCCCTTTAAGGAGGCTCACCCTCGCCTCCTAGTGAGCAGAGGTGGGGAAAGATAATGATGGTGCAAAGTTCACTGACCGAAACATGTGGGCTGCCACCCTGAGCATGGCTGGTCATCCTCTTAGACTTTGCACACGCCAAAGAGGGCCTTGATATTTCATTAGGCTCTGGGGGCCGGAAGAAGCCCCTCCCCCCGCTGTGGGGCCGGGAACGGGGCGGCTCTGCTGAACGAGGGGTGCTGCCCGGGGGGCCCGCCGGGCATCCCCAATTCGGATCCTGCCAGTCCCTGGGCTTCTCCTTATCTCGACTGCTCCGCTTTTGTCGTTTTCTAGTTAGCTGGTGCCTGAAGAATGTGGGCCAAAATACGGATGTTTCCTTCAAAAAACGATTTCAGCACGCCATCACTCAACTCCTCCTCGTTTTAGTGCCGAAGACCCCTGCGGCTCAGAACGCCGACACGCTGCCTCGGCTCGCCTGGCGCCCGTGGCAGGGCCCTGCTCACGCTGCCTCGGCTCGCCTGGCGCCCGTGGCAGGGCCCTGCTCACGCTGCCTCTCGGGCTCGGGTTCAGGGCATCTGCGGGCCCTTCCCGCCACCACACCCCCTACTGGCGGGGGAGGGGCTCCTCCTTTTAAAAGGTAACTCACTGGCTGTTGCGGTTATGGGTAGAAGCCATTTTTGACGGTGGTTTTCTGACATTTGGGGATGAGATGGTCTCCCCTCCTCCCTCCTCCCCCTCTCCCTGGGCAGTGCATGTACGCTGGAGGCTCTCCCAGAGCCCAAACAGTGACACGCATGTGGCGGAAGGTGGACTCCAGCTTCCTTCTCGGCTGGCGGAGATCATCGAGGACCCATTCTGGAGGTCTTAGGAACTTGCTCCAGCGGCGAACATTTCTCTTACTTTATGATCCTTCTCCTGGGGCGGCCCAGGAGTGGTACTGCTGGCTCGAAGGGTCAGTTTGTGACCCTCTTAGCCTGTTCCATACTGGTCTCCAGAATGGTGGTATCATTTCACAGGTCTACCAACAATGTATTGGTGCCCAATTTTTCCCACATCCCTTCAAAAATTCATCCTTTTTCTTTTTGGTCTTAGGGGAGGAATTCCTAAATAAACAACAGGTAGAAGAAATCGCACAAGACAAAAGGGACCATCTTGATTTCATAAACATTTAAAAAATGTATAGTCAAAGCAAATGGAGTAAAAAGAGAACAGTGAAATAGAAACATTCTTCTTCCCACTTCTGTATTAAAATTCTAACCCAAGATCTAGAGGGAATTGTCCCAAATGTGTGCTATAATGAGCTATTCCCCAGTAGATAAATGCTAAAATAATTGACGTACATACAGCACTGTAAAGTTACAAAGTTTAAACTGCCTCATAAACTTTATACTTTGCATCTATGGAGTCAACGGATTTAAACTGTTAAAAAAATGGATTGACTTTGGGAAGATGAGCACTCTTTGAGGTGCCAGCGGGACAACCATCCAGTCATTTGGGAACAGCATTTGGCATTAAGTGGAAACAAAAAGACTGAAATGTTCCTAGGTAACGTGAAACCTGGTCATCCTGGGCCTGTACTTCCGGGAGATTAAAGACACGGGGAGTGATAGCTCATCGAGACGTTAGTATTCATAGCAGGGAGGAAAACTGGAAACAAAGTGATTGACCGGGGATGGCTGAACAAGTTCTGGCCAGAAATAGAGTGGAACATGTTTGTGCTCTAAGAAGTGGTGTGAACTGAGACAGAACAAAGACAAAATCAGAAGAGCTTTTAGACACAATGACCCCAGTGACGGAAAGGAAAACGTTCAGAAATCCCAGGCTTCAGTTGAGTGCCGCGGCCGGTCTGTGTTCCCGAGATGACGAGGGGCCATGGGCTGGGAATGGGAGATGCCACCCAGGCTGGCCAGTAAGCTCGGGAGACTGGCTTGATGTAACTGCCTCTCCTTTTCCTGTGAGGTGTGTAGGTCACTTGGAAGTGACTTCGATGTAAAAAATAAAAAACTCTTTTTGGTATTGAGTTGAGATTGCTAAATATTTCTCTTGGTAGTCCACAAACCATTGGTTAAACATTGATTAGGTATCAGGTTCTGTGAGGTGTGCAGGGGACACCAAGGCCAAAGCGTGGGACTTGCCATCAAGGAAGGTGAGGCATGGTTAGATTGGGGAGAGAATCAGGAACTGGTTATTATTATTATTAGTTGGGATTTGGGTTAAGCACTGTAGGAAGCCAGGGAAGCCAAGTGGCAGAGATGAGGAGGGAGAGCATCCTAGATATGAGGTGGCTGAATTCTGTGACTCTTTCTGGGAGTTTTCTTGGCAAGGATACTGGAGTGGTTTGCCATTTCCTTCTCCAGATTGTTTTACAAATGAAGAAACGGAGGCAAACAGGGCCAAGTGACTTGCCTAGGACCACACAGCTAGTAAGGTCAGAGATTGGATTTGATCTCAGAGAGATGAGCCTTCCTGAATCCTGGCCTCACACTCTGTGCGTGATGGTGCCACCTTGCTGCCCATTGCATGGGGACAGAGTCAGTGACCCGCGCTGGAGCCTGTGGAAAAGAGAGAAAGTATAAGGCGTGCCAAAGGACAGAAGCTGGAGGTTGATCAGCTGTCAATCAAAGGAAGATTCCATTTGGCATGTTACGGGGAAACAGTTGAAGGCAAGAGTCAACGGCTGACTGATTTCTGGGCCTCTTGGCTGATGGTGGTGACTCGGAAGGAAGAAGCTGGGTTTATCTCTGGGACTCGGGATAGTCAAGGTGGAGGCAGCCTGGCTGATCTGAAGGCAGAAGAAGAAGGACAAGAGTCCATAGATCTCTCTCCGGCCGGCTCTGTTTCATGCTCGTGACTGAATCGCCATTTCTCCCAATATCCTCCACCCCAAGACTCCCTGTAGATAATAGGGAAACCTCCAACCCTCTTGCCTCCATCCTTCATCTTTCCTGTCTTCCCCAAATGACCCCTTACTTTAGATACGAGATAGAAAGTGTTTTCATTTGAGCCAGCACAAACTCCCCCTGAATAAGCAGCAGCAGAAGACAAGGGGAGGGAAGCTGAACAGGCTGAAGACGGAGGACCGGGAGGAGGGTAGGCAAAAGGAAGATAACTGCCTGATTGATTAGTGCTCATTGATCCATCGAATCTACCCCCTCCGATATTATCTATTACAGTTTGGCACCTCGGACTGACTGGACTTCACAATCTCTAAAGACAACAGCAAGATGTTTAAGCCAGTGCTCTGTGGGGAAGTTGTGCTGGCAGCATTATGGCTTACTGCATTTATAATATCCTATACAGTAAAATGACCACCATGATGGGCGATTCACACTAGAGATGCCATTCCAAAAAGAAGCTGCCCTCTGGCGCATCATGGCTCAAGTTTATCTCAGCTCCACGGCGGGGCTGTACAGACTCTGACTTATTGGAAGGACATCTATAGATTTGGAATCCCCCAAAAGGCAGCAAAGATAATGGTGGTGGATACTAACTTGGAAAATGTTGTTCAGAACATGTTTGAAGAATTTATCAAGGCAGACGGGCTGGATTAAGGACAAGAACAATGGCCAGAAAATTGTGCACCCAACGAGAAAGACAGAAAGGCAAAGAAAACAAAGGCTAATGCACAGGGAAATGACAGTGACAAGGACACTAAGTCTGAAAGTGAACATGAGAAAATTTTTCCATCCAAAGGATGTGTTACATTCAAAGGTGCATGGACAGTTTATAACCCAGGAGCTTAATTCCCTGAAGAAAGGGGTTCCAAAATGTATAGATCAGCCCTATAAGACTCAGAAAGAACTCAGACGTGCTTTCCGAATTTCTGAGCCAGATTTCCAAGATGTGGAATTTCTCTTGTCTGAACTGTTTAGCCCCCATGAGCATCGCCAATTCGTTGAAAAGACCAGGTCAGAAAACAACCGGCCCACAGAGGAGCAAAGGGAAGACCTTGATTTTGCTAATCCCACCAGCATGACCTACTCGAGGAAATGTAGGGAGGACTTGCTTCAAGCTGTTACGCTCTGTTGTTCAAAGCCTAATGCACGGGCCAGATTTGACAAACTAATGCAAAATGCAGGGGAACATCCAGCTTCCTTTATAGCTCGTCTCTCTGAAATGGCTGAATCAATGATGAGTTCGGAGGCAAATAGGGGTGAGTCTACAGATCACGTGAGGAGCCAGTTCTTGAAGGGCTGCCACCTCCCTTCAGGAACTTTTTCACATATTACTTCCCAAAGTCTGATACTGCGAGTCCGATCGGATTAGGTGAAACCACAGCTTAGCTCCATGAAAATGATCCAGAACAACATGAACAGATGCAGGATTTAAAGGAAAAATTAGAGACGAGGAGATTGAGCAAATCAAGAAGCTGAATACCGTTAGGACACACACAAACCTACTTATGAACCCAAAACAGTCCAGAGAGAAACCAGACGATGTTTTTCCTGCCATAAGAAAGGACACCTGATCAAAGACCGCTTTCTGAGAAAGCAAGACCCAGAAAGCACAATCCCACTTGCTGTTCTCATCGTAAGCTAAAGTCCACCCAGCAGGCAACTGATTTAGAGGAAATGCAACAGCCTATTAAACGAGGAACCAAACCTAAATATTCTGACACGGCTAGGAGAGAATTATGAAGCCAGGCCTAGAACGTACGTAGTTTGGTACATGGAGATAGAAGAAATGGTGTAAGAGAGACTGATGTTAAACTTAGGAGAAAGAAGATAAGAAATGGTGAAAATTCAGTGCAAGCAAGTGAATCTGAGTGATAGCAAATGCAATAATAAACCGAGAGACCAGCAGAGGCCAGTAAAGCAGTTAGAGGCAGCTCGACCCTTGAAAACCCTCGGGGAACCCGAGATTCCTTCTTGAGGATCACACTCTTACTGACTTGAGATCTCAGCGTCATCCCAGTCATTAATTCATTCCCTGAGAGCCATTCACTACGTGCCTAACGTGGGTCAAGGGGCGTTCTCGGGGCTGCTGGGCCGGACGGGCGTTGTGCCTGTGGGCTGCAGACTGGGATAGAGGAGGACATGGAGGCCCGGAGAGAGGAAGTGATTCTTCTGGATCCCAGGGGGCCATGGCAGAGCCAGAACTCGACCTCAGATCCTTCGATTCCAGATCCTCCTTTCCTTCTGCCCGGGCTGCTCCGGGCAAGGCTCCCTTCTGGCTCCTTAGGAGTTCACAGCTCATGAAAGCAACCTGCCACTTGCCCTCAGCTTGGGAGAATCTCACGAGCTTTCCGGGTCATGGATGTGTTTTTTTGTTGGAGTTGTTTGAGGAGGTCTCTTGGCAGAGGAGCCGGGGCCGTCCCCTGCGGGCTGTGCTGATTTTATTTAGCCGGCGGCATCTGTTTTTGTGGGGGGAAGCCTTTCTCTTTCCGCTTCCTGCTCTCGCCTTCCTTTTTCCTTTTTTTCTCCTTCCTCTCTTTAAACGAGCAGCCTTAGGCTTCCTGTATTGGCTCCCCTTAATTGATTCTTATTCCGTGACCCTTTCCTTGAGGACTTGTGCCAGTCCACCAGGTTAGATTCGATGACTTTGGGTGTTAGAGGCAGCGATTCTCCCCCCTCTGGGCCTTGGTGTTCCCCTCGGCATCTTTGTTTCTGAGGTGTTAGGTCGTGTCTCTGGGTAGGGGGCGGCGCCTGCACTCGCCTGGACTTGGAGCCAGCCTCTCGGCGCCCCATCAGGAGCGTGGGCACAGGGAGCCATTGAGGGAGATGTAGGCCAGGCGGAGAGGTGGCCTACGGAGCCATTGCCGGGCCCTTGCTTGTTCCCGTGAGGCCCGCTGTGGCCCTTTCCCCATGCTGTGAAGCGATCAGGAGAGGCTCCTCATGAATTTGGGCGCCGCTTTCGGCTCTGCATCGCTCTATTGGCTGTTGCCCCCGCGATGCCGCTTCTCCATCCTCCATCTGCTTCCCTTCCTCGTGAGGGCTTGTTCTCAGGAGAGTCCGTTGTGTGTCTGCGAAAGGGCCTCAGCTAGCAGTTATGGCTGTCTAGAATAGGCCGTCCGCGAAGATGCCCTCGGACAGGGCCACAGATCGCTTTACTCGGGGAGCCCCCCGGCGACCCACAGAATAAATACACAAACGGAACTGGCCCAGGTAGCCCTCGGGCACACGGGTATGGGGGGTGCCCTCTCCCCTCTTCTTGGGGCCCTGCGTGTTTGGGTTCCGGCTGCTGCCCTTTCCAGCGAGGCCCTCGTTCAGGCGGTCCCCGCTTCTGTCGCTCCCTTTGCCCCGGCTCTCTCGGAGCGTCCCAGGCTTCTCGGGGCTCTTCCTGTTCATCGGTGATTGCCGACCTATCCGCGGGCACAGAACTTCTCCTGCGATATTTTCCTCGGGCGAAGTCACTTGAGCACGATTTCTCTTCCTGTCAGGAATTCAGCATCGGAGCCGGAAACAAGCGTAGCCTAAAAGCAGAACTTGTACTGCTCCGTCCTGTCTCATTCCATGAGCATTCCGTGGGCTGGGCTGCAGGCCCTGTGCCAGCTTCCGGCCCAGTCTTGTTTCCGCCTTCCATGGCCCGCCCCGAGGGATTCTCCTGAGTGCAGGGCTGACTCCCGGGACTCCTTCACCCGCCCACGTTCCGGTCGAGGGTCGCCGGCCTGGCACCGCCCCTTCCTGGGTGCTCCTCGCACCCGGTACGCCGTCTGGACGTTTCCCAGCCGGTCCCGGCCTCCTTAGCTCCCCTCACTTTCCCCGACGAGCCCGGCCCCTCCCGACTCCCACTTCGACAAACCCCCAGCGCCAGGCACAGCGGGACGCGTCTGTGGACTCCCTTTATTTCGAACTGGGGACGCTCGGGCCAGAGGAGGAGGAAGAAGGAAGCCGGCCCTTTGCTCCCCGATGCCCCTCGGCCGCCTGCCAGGCCTGGTGGCTTCACGTGCTGGGTTTTGCCCCGATGGCGCGCCTGGGACAAGGGGGAGCCTGTCCCCTGAGGCGCTCGTCTCCCCTCGGGGCCCCGAGCACACGTGCCTGCGCTTTTCGGGGCGCTGGACACAGAGGACCCACTTTGCTTCCGTCTGAGTGAGGACGCGGCCCGGCTCTTCCTCCGGCCTCGGCAGTGCCCGAAGGCTCAGGCTCGCCTCCCTGCTCCAGGGAGGATTCCGGCTCAGCACCCATCCGCTGCCCGGGAGGCCCGGCGCGGGCTGTTGGCAAACTGCCCGCCGCCTCTCCTCCCGCCTTTGCGGGCACGCCGAGGGTCTGCCGTAGGCCACGCCCGCGCCAGGCCTGCTTCCTTCCTGCCTTTGCGTCCCCAACACGAGCCCAGCCCTGGGCCCGAACGCAGATGGCCGCGGCGCGCCGAGAAGCCCGCCCTCCCTGGCCAGAGGCCCTCTGCTGTGTGTCTGCCCTCCTTGGCACGGGCCAGCGCCAGCCTTCGCAGGGGCCGCTCGGACGCCCGTCCAAGCCGCCGTCCAGCCCTTGCAGCATTCTTAGGGTGCCAGGAAGCTCTGGCCCCCTCCTTCCCTGGTCCTCCCTGGCGATGGCTGCCGGCCCGAAGAAGCGACTTCTGGGCCCTGGGACAGCGGCCGCAGCCCGGCTTCCTCAGCAGGCTGAATGTCAGCTTCATTTTGGGCTGCCGGCCGGGAGGGCCTCTCGCTTCTGCCTGGGTGGCTCTTCGTAGCTTCACGCACGTCTTTCTGAACGAGCCTCGCTCTGTCCGAGCCGTCCCAGGCACGTGCCCGCTCGGCCCCCCCGGGGCCCCCTCCACGTCCGGGGCTCGGCCCCCCCGGGCCCCTCCACGTCCGGGGCTCGGCCCCCCGGGGCCCCTCCACGTCCGGGGCTCGGCCGCCCCGGGGCCCCCTCCACGTCCGGGGCTCGGCCCCCCGGGGCCCCTCCACGTCCGGGGCTCGGCCCCCCGGGGCCCCTCCACGTCCGGGGCTCGGCCCCCCCGGGGCCCCCTCCACGTCCGGGGCTCGGCCCCCCCGGGGCCCCCTCCACGTCCGGGGCTCGGCCCCCCCGGGCCCCTCCACGTCCGGGGCTCGGCCCCCCCGGGCCCCTCCACGTCCGGGGCTCGGCCGCCCTGGGGCCCCCTCCACGTCCGGGGCTCGGCCGCCCCCCCAGGAGAGCTGCTGCGGCCGTTTCAGGCATGGGGCTCCTTTCCACTGCCCGGACCACCTCGGGACAGCGGCCGGGTTTGTTGTGGGCCTCTCCCAAGCCTGTGGCGGCTCCGCTGGTGGACCAGCTGGGGGTCTTCGCCCAGTCCTTGCTGGGAGAGCAGAGCTGAATCTCAGCCCAGTGACGGCACCCAGCGTGGACGTCCGGGGAGCGAGGGGCGGAGGCGGGGGCAGGGCTGGACCCCGGCAGCCCCGCTCGCTGCTCCTCCCTCGGCTGTGGGCCCCCCAGGCTCACGCTGTTGCCTTCTCTTACCCACAAAGTTCCTCTGGAGTACGAGGGGCAGAGTTTGCCGGAGAGGGACTGCGGGGAAGCTGCTACTGATCTGGATTGGGCGGCGGCGGGGGCAGGAAGGAAGGAGCGGGGGCACCGGGAGCGCTCCGGGGACGGGGAGGGAGCAGACGCCGAGAAGGTGCCAGGTGCCAGGCAGGGCTCCTCCCTCCTCCTTTCCTCCCTGGAGGCAGTCAGCCCCCTGCGCCTCCCCAGAGCTCCCTGTGCCCCGAGCCTCTTCCGGGCAGACCTGGGCTGGTGGGCCCCATGCCCGGCGCTGGCTGCGGCGCTCCTCGGGAAGCTTCCGTGGGTGCCCCGGGGAGGCCTCAGAGGCCCCATTCCCCAGGAGAGAGGCCCGAGGCCATGCCCAGAATCCCGTTCGACCACACGTGTTCCCCGGCAGACACGCACACGCCACATACGTGCGGACATGCGTGTGTCACAGCTGGCACCGGGTTCTGGGGGGACGGAGCCCTCGCCCAGCCCCCCGCCCGTCTCCCCGCAGGTGTCCATCGCCGACATCGAGAGCGAGGCCGGACGCCGGGCCCTCTTCCTGGCTCTGCTCGAGGCCAGCCGGCGGCCGGTGGAGTTCCAGCACTTGGCTCTGCTGCTGCAGGCGTGGCCCCCGCCGAGGAGGAGCGCCGACGACGCGTAAGTGAGGCTTCCGGGGCGGGGGCACGTGACTTGTCCAGGGCCGCCCGGAGAGGCGCTTGAGCTCTGGGAGGCCCCCCCGGCGGGGACGCCGAGGCCCCGGCCCAGAAGCCTCGGGCGCTGCTTGGGGGGCCCCGGAGGGGCCGGGCTGCCCGCTCTGGTGCCCACCCTTCCTCCTTCCCTCTCCTCCGTGTAGGGGCAGCACGAGCGACAACCCCTGGCTGCAGCTGGCGAGCAGGATGCTGTCCGGGTGCCCAGACGAGAGCCCGGCGGCCGTGGGCGCCGACGTGCTGGCGCTGTGCCGCTCCTTGTACCACACGCCGCAGACGCTCCCCCCGGAGGTGAGAGGCCATTGGGGGGGGGGCCCCCGGGGTCACGTGGCCCGTGGCCGGAGCGGCCCCGCCAGCCTGGGCGGCGTCGGAGAGCGCCCGCCGCCTCTCCTCGCACCCTGCGCTTTCTCGTCCCAGGTGGGATTCGCATCCGCACCACGCATGTTCCCTCGAAATAGAAGCTGCCAGAAGCGCTCCGTCCCCTTCCCCGGGCCCATCGCTAGTCCAGAGCGCCTGGGAGCGGGCAGCGGTCACCGAGCTGGGCTGGAGGCCACCCCGTGTCCACGGGCCTGGCCGGAGGGGCGGGTGATGGTGGGTGCGGCTGAGGATGCCCAGAGCTCAGGCCTCGGCCGGAGGAGCCGGCGATTAGGCCCGTGGATGGAGCACCTGCCGAGTGCCAAGTCAGTGCCAGGCATGCCACAAGGCCCAGCTCCGGCCCCGTCACTTATGGCGGCAGCAGAGGGAAGCTCTCGAACTCGGAGCCCATTCTGTGGTGGCGTTGCTCTTCTTTGTTTTGGCCCCGATTATAACTTCCACACACCGGCCCCAGTAGTTCCCTCTAGAAAGCAGAAGGAATAACATTTCAGTTCCACAAGAAGGACCTTGAGAAATGTGGAGACCAAAGTTGTTCTCCCTTCCTTGGCTGGGCCTCCCGTGGCACAGTTTTAGCCTTTCCTTGTCCTTGGCGTGCTCCATCTCTGGCCAGTCTCCTTCCACAACGGGGCGCCCAGAATTAGATGGAGCCCCCGAGGAGTTCCAGCCAGGGCCCAGGTGGCCAGAGTCCTCTCGCTGGGGTCGACGTCCCGGGCCTCTGGGATGCGGCCTGAGCTCCCTCGAGGTGTTTGGGCCCCCCCCACTGCAGCACAAAGCTCCATGGCCTTCATTTCTGTGGCAGGCGATGGGCCGCTCATTCCCTCCTAGCTGGTCACTACACTGACTGGAGTCCCAAAGCTTGCAGAGTTGTTGGTTTTTGCAGTATTGCTGCTGTGTGAATTATTTTTCTGATTACTCTTAAAACTCTGCATCAGTTTATACAAGTCTTCTCAGATTTCCCTGAACCACCCCTTCATCATCTCCTACAACACAGCAGTGTGTTGCACCGTCTGTCCACATGTGATGAGCCCCATTCATGGACTGTGGCTTGTTTTGCCATTCACCCGTGGTCTGGTACCCCTCAATTCCCAGGTGTGCCACTTCTGCCCAGCCTTTGGGTGTGGATTCCTTAGGATCGACCCCTCCCTGGACCTACTTTTCTAGACCATCTTCTCCTTTCTCCCTGCTCTTTCGTCCTTTGTTTCCCTGTTGACTGAAAGGTATTTCCTTCCCCAGGTGTGTGTGTATAGTCCTCCTTTGACCAGTTAAGATGAGAGTGAGGTTCAGGCGTCACCGGATGCTCTCTCCCTTGCTCCTCCTTTGTAGACTTCTGCTTATATACTTTAATTCCATGAGGTGATTTCCTCATCCTTTCTCTCCTCCTGCCTCAAGTATTTCTCTTCACCTCCTCTTCCATCCTTTTAAGCTCATCAAGACAGATGATGGGGCCCCGAGGGGACACTCCCATCATTCTGTCATGTCTTCAGAATAGAATTGAAAACTTGATCCTTATTTGATCCTCTGATTGTCTACTCATATTTGCCTTTTTACAATTCTCAACTCGGGTGTTTCACTTCAAAGGTTTTTTGTGACCCTGATCTTTTAAAAAAGATTATCTGGAAGTCCTTTATTTCATTAAATATCCATTTTCCTTCTGTAGGATTATACTCATCCTTATTAAGCTATTTATTCTTGTTTGTAAGCCTGTATCCTTTGCCCTTTGAAATATCATATTCCAAACTCCCTACACCTCTAGAGGGGTAGCTGCTCAATTGTGGGTGATTCCAACTGGCTCCTTTATGCTAGGAGTCTTTCTTTACGGTTTTTGGGATTTTTTTCTTTGACTTGTAAACTAGATTTTGGCTTTAATTTGCATTGATTATAATTCATTAGGGGATTTCTTTTAGGAGGTGACTGGTGGGTTTTTTCTATTTCTCCTTTGTTGCCTGTTTCTTATGAGATCTGGGTAGTTTCCTGATTTCTTAAAATACAGTGTCTAAGCTCTTTATTTTGTTAAAATTATGGTAGGACTGAATATTTAATTGGTGGGCGCCAAGGACTTAATTACTACATCTCAAAATGAATTACTCAAGTAAATGGAATTATGGTAGTTTATTTTTACAATAGAGGGAAGATATTAAGGGAGAGAGAAGAGAGGAAGAGAGAGCAAGAGAGAGAGAGCGAGAGAGACAGACAGACAGACAGACAGACAGACAGACAGACAGACAGAGAAAGAAAAAACTCTGGCTTCCTCTAAAGAGGAAAGGAGTCTCGAGACGATGGGCCTTTCTCGGAGGTTCACACCTCCAGAAAGGGCAAGGAAGGAAGTCAGCCTTTCACTCACCACAGTGACCATCTAAAAGAAAAGCTGTCTGAGGTCTCCTGCACGAGCTCCTCCAGGGGTCCAGTGGTCCAGTTCCACAGCTAAGTGTCTTCACTCCAAGTCTGAGTGTCTGTCTTCCAGTCTCTCCTCAAGTGTCTATTTTCCCTCCAGCTCCGAGTGGCTGTCTTCATTCCAAGCCCTAGCGAGTCTCTTCCAGTCCAACTCCGAGTGACTGAATCCTCCTCTATGTGTCTGTTTCCACTATTTAAAGATCTTTTCTCTTGTGTCACCCCCCCTCCCCTATATTTTATGTCTACCAATCACAGCAGACGTTCCTCTCCAGGACTGCCCACTCTTTCACATGTGGGTCACAGGCCTCCCACTCAATGTGAAATGGGTGTTCATACCTTTTGTGGTTAGTTAACAGCTTTGTAGTTAGTTAATAACACCTTGGTTAACACCTTTTTGTAGTTAAAATGGGTAGATCTACTGAGTTAACACTTTGGGGATTAAAATCTAAAAAATAGACAGGGAATTATCATTTAATGTTTGCAATCAAGGAAGAGCTAAGCGCCTTCATTGTTACAATCAATGGGAGAGCCGAATCCAATCTTCACAATTTCATCATGACTTTCAGGTAGTCCAGTGATTCCCAACTTACCTTTCCTAGTCTATCCTCCAAGTCATTGACTTTTCATAAGAGATATATTTTATCCATTTTTAAATTTTGGTCTTTTGACTCAAAAAATGCTTCTTATTGACTGATGGAGTCACTAGCTTTTAAATTTGATCTTTTTTACTTTTAGGGAGTTATTTTCTTTGGTGGTATTTTGTGTCTCGTGCCAAGCTGTTAATTATCTAATTCTTTTCTTACCCAGTTTTGCTTCAGGGCTCTTATTTGATTTTTAAAGTCATTTTTCACTTTTTTCCCCCTTTTTTAAATGCTCTTGCTTTTTCTTATCTAGGAATTCTGGTAGAACTTCTAACTAAGCTGCATTATTCTTGGAAGCTTCATTCTCTTCTTTTGTGTTATTGTTAGAATAGCTCTGGATGGGATTCTGCCTTTGCTCACTGTACCAGCCTTCCTTCCCTGGAACACCATTGTAGTTCTCTTTCTGTCCTCACAGGCTGGAAGGCTCTAGTGGCCACCGCTGGCCAGGGCCGTCCTCAGTATCCTCAGCCCTCTCTGACTTCCTGTGCTGACCTGGGCTGGAGGCAGGACTCACAGGGATATATCTATTCTTGGGTTTCCTGATCATGATGTTTTCTGGTATCTCTGGGTAGTGTAACAGTTAAAATTAAGGGGCCAAGCTGTGGCAGGTAGAAATTAGTTTCTCTCTGCAAGGAGTATTATATTTTTAGAGGTTTATCGAAGATTAAAATATAAAGAAAATCCAAGTAAGAAAGGCACGTGTCTAGGCCCAAAGAGCCTATTCATGACCACTCACATCTTGCCTGCTAGGTGGAGAGCCGAGTGTGCTCTGAAGCGGAAGTAGGAAAAGGTCACAGTAGCCTTTACAGCCAGGTTAAATATACATTTTTGACATTGCCCAGGTGGAGAAATCAGTGAGATTAGAGGGCATTCTTGGAGCTAGCAAGGACTCCTGGCGATTGGAGTCCGGAGTTCAAGTCTCCATTTTTAGTGGCATCTTGTGGAAAATCTCGACTATCTTTTCTGCCTTCCTTGATTTGGGCTCCCTTCTCCTCCTTTGCCTCTGAGCCTCCCTGGCTTCTCTCAAGACCTGGCTCGAATCTCACCTTCTGCTCTCCGGGGACCTTCCCTCTGTCCGGAATACACCTCGCTTGTGCCTGGTTTTTGCATGTTTGACGTGACTCCCTGAGGGCAGGGGCAGTTTTAGCACAGTACCAGGCACTTAGGGTACGCATGAATGCTTGCTGGCTCTGCCCTGGCCACTGTGCTAGGCACTGGGGTACAGAGTCACCCATGAGGGGTTTTCCTACCGGTCATCTGGTGCGATGGGCCTCACGAATAGGATAGCCCACCCTCCAGATGAGGAAAATGAGTCTCCATCAGGGAACGTGACTTGGCCCCTCTTTGGGGGAGTGGGTGTGAATGCGAGGCTCAGAGCAGGGTCATTTAGTGCCCAGGCTACAGAAGTGTGCTCTGGGTGGGCAGAGCAGCCCCTGCCAAACTGGCAAGAGCCAGCCATTGGCCCAGGGCATTTGCCTCCTAGCCTCATGGAAACGGGAGGACCGTGGGGTCCAGCTAGTTGAATTGTTCCCTCAGTCACTCATTCGGGCCTAGCCTTGGGGGAGACCTGCCCACCTGGGGCAGGAGGGACACTGGCTAAAGGCGTTTGGAATTTATCTGAGGCAGCTGCTCCTGGGTGTTTGGGCCCCTGATGGGGACTCAGGCCGGCCCCTCCTCTAGGCATGTGACCAGGAGCTCCCCTTTCTGGAGCCCAGGTGTTCCGTCCTCCCAGGCCACCCTGGGGGACGTCTTCCTACACATGTTGAGTGGCTCTAGCCAAGAGCCACCATAGGATTCCCCGTGGCAGGGCCTGTGACCGCCGTTCATGGTCTTTCTTGCCGTGGACGTGGCGGGGGCTCGTGGCCAGCTCGAGCGGTGCCCCCCCAGGATCCCTGAATCTCACCGGCTGCCTCTGCTTTCAGGGTGTGAAGGAGCTGGCCTTGCTGCTTCTTAGCCAGTCCCTCCTGCTCCCAGCCCTGAAGCTGCTGGTGGAAAGCCAGGACGGAGCTCTCCAAGCCCTGGCCCTGGAGCACATAGCCGCTGTGGCCGAGGTATGTACACATTGCGGGTTTTCCGGCCCTGTGGTTGTCGTGGAGCGTCTCTGGTCCGCTCCCGCCATTTGGAGACCAGGAGGATGTCGACCCCCAGTGCCCTGGTGCGTGCGCCGGGGCCAGCTGAGAAATCTTGTTGGAAAAAGCTGGCCTTCAGCACGTCAGCCTGGCTGAGGGTGTGGGCATGAGAGGGACAAGAAGGCCGAGCTTGGGGCTGCTGGGGTGGCTTCTGTTACTGGGGCCCCCTGCCCCCCCGAGTCTGTTCTGCTTTAGTTTTAAGTCTGGGTTTCCCAATAATTAAGGAAGTCGCTTTGGTGAGGGCTGCCTTAGAGGATCCAACGGTGAGCTCTGCTCAGAACTCCAGATGTGGCGAGGGCGGGCACTTTTTGCACCCAGGGATTTTTATCTGCCGCAGCTAGTGGGACGTTTGGTAGGCTGAACCCCATGAAATCAACACGCACATTGGCTCAGGAGGGGGCACTTTAATGGAGACCAGCAAACACACAAAGCATCAGGGGAAATTCCAGCTCAGGAAAGACCTACAAATCTACCAGGAATGACTCCTGTCTAATGAGCACAGAAGGCCCCAAACATAAAGCACGTAGTTATTACTGAAAGGAAGATGGCAAGAGATACTCTTCTTGGGCAGATCACATGGCTTTTCCAGGGCCTGGCAGAGGGAGGAAGAAAAAGGAAGGGGACACTGGCTGTTTCTCTGCCAGATCAGCTGTGGGTCTGTCACCACCCTTGGGAAGGTGTGGATGCACAGGGCTCCCTATTGAGCCACCCTCTGCAAAACAAGATGGCGGCACAGCAAGCGCTCTGGACCATCCTGGCCCTTGAGGGTGGAAGGTCCCATGTGAGCTCCCCAGAAGGAGCTTGTGTTACCGGCCAGGTCCTTCTCTTCACGCTTGGTGCCTCATTAATTCCTAGCCTTGTTCCATCTGCCTGCTCCTTACCATTGACCCACTGAGGCAGCATCATCTCCCTTGTTGTGCCTGACAATCACTGAGGATCAGCATCCCCTGTTGTACAGGGCGATGGAGGCCTCACGGCCTGACCTGTCCCTGAGCCAGCATCTCCTCCACAGTATGTGTGGCCAAGTCATCCCCTGCCTTTGGATGAAGTCATTTAAGGACACTAAAATCCAAATCCAGGGAAGGGCTGAACTGCAAGCCCACATAGCCCAACTGGGCCTGGCCAGGAGGAGGCCCCCTTTTGGGCAGGGATGAGAGCAGCAATTGTCCTAGAAGGTCCGGAGGACTTTAGAATCTGTCAAGTTCCTTTCACACCATGAGAGATGTTAGAGAGGGGCTTCCACAGTGGGATGTAGCAGCCGCGCCTTAATGACAGTCCTCAGTTTACTTATCTGTCAAGTGGATATAACAGCGCACACACACTGGCTGCCACACGGGGCTCCTGTGACATGCAAATGCAGTCGTGATTGTAAAGGCCTTTGTAGAGCATAAATTGCTGCAAAAATGTCAGTTAAAAAAAATTGCCCCATTGAAATGCCAAGTACCTCTCCTTTCAAGAGTAACCAAACCAAACAAATCTTGTTTGGCCTTCCTTGGGCTTTCTGGAGGGAAGGAGGGAGAGAAGAAGGAAGGAAGGAAGGAAGGAAGGAAGGAAGGAAGGAAGGAAGGAAGGAAGGAAGGAAGGAAGGAAGGAAGGAAGGAAGGAAGGAAGGAAGGAAGGAAGGAAGGAAAGGAAGAAGGGAAGAAGGAAGGAAGGGAGGAGGAAAGGCAAGGAAGAAGGAAGGAATGAAGAAAGGAAGGAAAGGAGGAAGAAAGGAATGAAGGTAGGGAGGGAAGGAGGAAGGAAGGAAGGAAGGAGGGAGGAAGAAAGGAAGGAATGAAGGGAGGGAGGGAGGAAGGAAGGATTGGAAGGAAGGAAGGAGGAAGAAAGGAAGGAATGAAGGGAGGGAGGGAGGAAGGAAGGATTGGAAGGAAGGGTGGGAAGGAGAGAGGGAGGGAGAGAGGATTGGAAGGAAGGGTGGAAAGGAACAAGGGAGGGAGGATTGGAAGGAAGGGAAGAAAGGAGGGAGGGGGGAAGGGAAGAAAGGAGGAAGAGAGAGAGGATTGGAAGAAGGGAGAAAAGGAGGAAGGGAGAGAGGATTGGAAGGAGGGAGGGAAGATTGGAAGGAAGGGAGGAAAGGATTGAGGATTGGAAGGAAAGGAGGGAGGAAGGAAGGGAGGGAGGGAAGAAAGGAGGGAGGGCACTCTACAGTCTATGGGGTTTTCTCTGTAATAAAAGCCCCTTTATTTGGCGATCCGTCCATCGCCCCCGAATTGCTGCCTCCCCAGTGGCTGGGAGCGGTTTACATTCCAATGCTGGGAAGATGTGGGCTGTGTGGGCTCTCTGCCTTTGGGGAGCGAGCTTCCTGTCCTCATCCAGCCTTGGTGGCAGGGATGCTGGTGGGTCACTAGGGAGGCAGTGCTAAGGCGGTCTGGGTTCAGTCATGCTTCTGACAAGGGTAGGCTCTGCGACCCTGGGAAAGTCACTGAACCCCTTAATGTTTAGGGATCTTAGTGGTATCAAAGGTGCCACCTGGCGTTGGGGCAAGATTTCCTCCCCTGGAAGCTCCCTCCCTGTGCCAAAGAGCTCTCGGGTCTGGCCGTCTTCCTCCATCATTGCCCATCATGCTGCCATCTCTTAGGCTGGCCAGTCTCCTCAGTGACCCAGCAAATGAGACCTGGCCAAACCCAGTGTTGCTCTACAGCTCCTTGTTTTCCCTTCACGAATTGTGTGTGGGGCAGCTGGGTGACTCAGTGGATGGAGCTCCAGCCCTAGAGATGGGGGGTCCTGGGTTCAAATGTGGCCTCAGACACTTCCCAGCTGTGTGCCCCTGGGCAAGTCACTTGATCTCTATTGCCTAGCCCTGACCACTCTTTTGCCCTGGAACCAACACACAGTACTGATTCCAAGATGGAAGGTGAGGATTTTCAAAAAAAGAAAAGAATTGTGTGAACAGATATTGATAAAGGGATAGGAAGAGATGTGGCAGAGCAGCTAGGTGGTCCTGAGTTCAAGTCCAGCCTTAGGCACTTCCTAGCAGTGTGATCCTGGGCAAGTCACTTAACCTGGTTTGAGACTGTCTTAGTTCCTCAATGAGCCGGGGAAGGAAACGGCCGACCGCTCCAGCGTTTTGCCAGGCAAACCGCACAGGGAGTCCCCAAGGGTTGGCCACAAGGGAGATGCCTTCTTTTTGCTGTTTGCTCATGTTCCCAGGCTGTTACTTGACGGAAGTTTAGGCTAATGCCGGGCTCTTCTCACTGGGAGCGGGCAGTCGTGTCCCAAGCTTCAGGCTTTTCCTGCTGCTGTTTTTGGAGCTATTTCTGGGCGCCTGCGAGTGTTTGGTGCTTCGGAGGGGAGCGATTAGGGGAGGGGGTGGCCCCTGCCCTCCTGGCCTGGGATCTCGGCTGCGCTCCCTGCAGCTGGTGCTCCCTTTGCTGTAGGCCCGTGACCAGGGCCCTGCTCCCCAAGGGCTGAGCCCCGGAACTGCCCCTCAGCACAGCTTATCGTCCAGTCATGTCCGACTCTTTGCGGCCCCATTTTCTTGGGGTTTTCTTGGCAGAGAGAGTGGAGGGCTTTGTCGCCATTGCCCTTTCCAGCTCACTTTGCAGATGAAGACACTGAGGCAAACAGTGAAATGACTTGCCCAGGGTCACACAGTTCATAGGTCTTCGTGACCCCAAGCCTGGCACTGTCCACTGCACCCCCGAGCCGTGCTGGCAACGGCTTCCTTGGGATCTCTTTCTGACCGGTGGCCTCACCCCCTGACCGTCTCTGGGCCGAGGGTTCCCGAAGCTGCCAGCATGTGCGGCCTCTGGGCAGGCTTCTCCCCCGACCTCCTCAGGCTGGAGAAACGGCTCGCTCTGACCCCTTGTCGGCGCCGCTCCTCTGATCCGCCATCTTGGTCTGTGTCTTTTCTCCAAGGTGGATGACTCCAACTGCGACGCTGAGCTGCTCTCTCTGCTCCTGGACGCCAAGTTGGTGGCGAGATGCATTGCCACCGCCTTGTATCCCCGCCTCATCGACCACCTGCTGGCCCACCAGGGGGAGGGTCTCTGGTCTGTGGAGGAGACGGCGCGAGAGCTGCGGGCGGCGGGCTATAGCGCGGAGGCTGGATCGCTGCTTCTGGCCTCGCGGGGCACCTTCAGTGCCCTCCGCACCTTCACTGCTGCCCTCAGTGCTGCCCAGCACTGGCTGTGAGGTCTTCCCTGCAGGCTGATCCTTGCCTGTGGCACGCGGACTGCTGCTCTGTGAGACAGATCTTATTGCCGGAGACTCCATGGAATCGCGTTCATGCCCCACCCCAGTCCTCAGAAATAAAGCAGTACGTCCACAGTGAGCCTGGGCTGGTGCCTGGGGTGGTGGGGCTCCCCCTTTGGCTTCTCCACTTGGGAATGGCAGAGGGCCCGATGGCAAGGCCAGGCGGGCCAGCGCAGGAAGCCTTCTGCAGCACGAAGTCGTGTTTCTGTCTGTCCACACTGAGCACTCTTGTCTGGGTGTAGCGAGCCTCTGCGTGAGGGCTCGTGAGATCCTGGGAAGAGCTTCGAGCCCCCCGTTTGCTCTCATTTTCCCCTGGCTTGGCTGGAAGGAGTTCTTTAGCTCTCAGACCCTTATCAGACCATCAATGCCAATATCTTCTCCTATTCCCATTTCTTCCCTGCTTATCCTAGTTGTTAACTTGGGGTAAGAGCTTGTCAGGTTTTTTGGGTGGCAAGAATTCACGTTTATTCATCAGTCTGTCTGTCTCTGTTTCTCTGTCTGTCTGTCTCTCCTCTATCTGTAGGTGCCTCTTTCCCTAACCCCTTAGTTATAGTTTTGAAAGGTATCTTCTACAATTCTTTTTTTTATGCTCTAATTTTTAGTATTATGTTTATGTTCCTCTTTGGATTGATTGTGGAATGTGATATAAGATGTTGCCCTCAGCCGAATATTTCTGTCAGACCGTTTTTCCTAGCAATTCTTGTCAAGTTGTGAGATATTCCTAGGTAGCTTATGTTTAGGAGTTCTTTGGGTCCTGAGTTAGTTGAACTCAGCTCCTTCTGGTTCTTTTCTGGTCTCTTGAATTGACCTGCTTTTCTGTTTTTAAGGCAACCTCAGATAATTCTGATGCCAGCCATCTTAGAATATAGTTTGGAACCAAAGGTGCTCTTTATTTTCATTTCTTTCTTTCCCCATTCTTTCTTTTGACATTCTAGGTTTTTTTGTGGCTCCAAATAAGTTTTGAGATTGTGTTGTCTACCTCTGTGCACAAAGTAGTCTCTTGATATTTTGAGGGGGATAATACTCTCTCTGTAAATTAAGTTAGGAAATATTGACACTTTCATTATATTGGCAAGACCCAGCCATGAGCATCAAGTGTCCCTCCAGGTATTTAATTGGTTTTTATTCCTTTAAGGGCACTTTATAATATTGTGTGTGTGTGTGTGTGTGTGTGCGCGTTTGTGCGTGTTTGTGTGTGTGAGAGAGAGACTATATATAAAATGAAGAGTTGGACATTACTGAAACAACTGAATGACAAATATAAGTGTATGTGTATGACTGTATTATGAAAAGTTGGACATGACTGAACAAATATACATTTGTGTATATATGGAGAGAGAGAGAGAGAGAGAGAGAGAGAGAGAGAGAGAGAGAGAGAGAGAGAGAGAGAGAGAGAGAGAGAGAGAGAGAGAGAGAGAGAGAGAGAGAGAGAGAGAGAGAGAGAGAGAGAGAGAGAGAAAGTATTAACTACAAATGAGGCCCAGATGTTTTATGCATTTTGTAGTTATGTTGAACGAGCTTCTCTATTATTCCACTGCCACTATCACCTCACTGTTTCAGAAGAACAAATTAAAGGTCAGAAACTCTTAAATGTCCAAGGTAGGATTTGAACCCAGCTCTGCATGACTGTAAGGCCAGAAGTCTTCCCATTTGGACATGACTTGGATAAGTCAGTTATTAGCAGCCACATTCAACAGAGGTAAATACAGGCCCAGAGTCACTTAGGCAGCAGTTGGCCAAGGCACGGTGACCTGTCCATCGGGCTCTAGCTGGCTACAGAGATCCATCCAGTGGTCTCTCTGAGAGTCCAAAGGTCTCCTCTGCCCAGATGTGACGATCCAGTCGTATAATAAAGATGAGAAACACTATGTATTCAAACCCACGTATGCTGGCATCACACACAGTGCTCTGCCATAGTGCCATGGTTCGTTTATTATATAGGTTTTCAGGTACATACTTCTTTGGCACACAATCAATTTTCTACATATGTGACATTCTACATTCTGGTTGGATATTGTCAAATCACCTAAACTGCTCCTGTGTTACTACAACAAAGAATTCTGTGATCATTTACTACACGACAACACTCTGTGATGGATATGAATAATGTGAATAAAGTTGTTTGTAGGTTAGTACCCCTTGACCTGTTGAGAGGATCTTTGTGCTTTTGATCAGCTTTCACTATCAATCACAATTGCTTGGGAGATGAATAACAAAACATCCTTGTATCTAGGTGTAAAGTTGAAAGGTGACTTAAAGCAGATCAGTTTTGGGGTTTTCCTCAACTTACAAGTTCTGTTTTTCTTTGAAGTGCCTAGCAATGCTGTCTGGTTTCTGTTCATCAACAAATTCATTGGAGTGTGATAACTCTAAGGAAAGATTTATTATGGTGCTCAAGCATTTGGCCATTGTTTATTGTAGGGCCTTGAGGTGTATCTTGTGCTTGAGAAAGGAGGAGTTATGGGCAATAATCTTTGGGCTTTGATTCTGTAATTGCAATCTTTTTGGAATAATAATCTAGGGGGATTAAAGTGGGGTATATATATTGATCCTATAAGTATTTGCTCATATTATTTCTCCTTTATTGGGGAGAGATTAATAATCATAACAAGTCCATTAGTGGGGGAAGAGAAGTCACAGAAAAAGGGTTGGCGTGGGGCCTCATCATTCTTGGGGGCTGCTTTGCAGCCCCCAGCTTCCCACCATGACCACGTCAGGGGGTTTGTTGGCCCCCTGCAGCTGGCCTTCCTCCCTGAGGGTTATTTCAGAGGTTGCCCAGCCACAAGGCCTGATGCTCTTTATATTGTTGCTGGAGGCAGCCGTGGGGGAAGGGGAAGAGTTTGGGACCCAGCCCTAATAGTTTCTCTCAAGCCCCAATAGGTGTTCTTGTTGGTTGGTCAGTTAACAGGCATTTATTAAGAACTTCCTATATGCCAGGTACAGTCCCTGCCCTCTAGGAGCTTCCATTCTAATGGAGAAGACGGCACGCACACCTGTAAGCACTCTTGTCTTCCCTCTCCTGGCTTCTGCATGTAGTTGGGGAGTTTAGGGAGTTTGCCAGCAAGAAGCCTTTGGATGGCCACCTTTTAGATCCATAATTTGGCCCATCGATGAATTCCTTTCTTGCTTCTCCTTTGGGGTTCTTCTTGTCCAAGGCCCCCTTCTGATTCTCCTGATTTCTTGGGCTTCAGGGTGCCAGCTGTTACCTCTCATTCACCTTTGAGAGCCTGGATCTCGGGAGGCCTTCAGAACAATAGTCTTTGCGACCTTAGGCAGATTCCATCTACACAATTCCTCAGTGGGGATGGATGAACTTTGAGATCCCTCTTGGCTGTATGTCCGTGCTCCCATGATCCTTTCTGGGCATGCGGGATAGCCAAGCATTTCCTCATCCATGCCATTGGTGTGGTCACTGACTGGTAATGGGACCAGATGGCCAACGGAAGCCTTGCCCATTGAGTTCTTTGTAATTGGACGCTTGCCTATGTGGGCGTCCTGGGAGCTGGAACTATAGAGCATGGCCGGGAGGAAGGTGGTGGAGACCAATTAGTCGCCTAGCAGGGCAGCTGTCTAGCCATGCACCCCGGCCTAATCCTCTCTTGTTTGAATTCTGGCCAACTCCCAAGGGAGTGGAAGGACAGAGACGGCATCCTGTGCTTCTCAGGGGCCCAGGGTAGAGGTGGGCACCCAGTAGGGGCTGTATCACAGATACGTCGTGATGGATTAGGTCGCTGGAGGCCTCTTCCATTACTGGGGAATACAGTAACTTGGGGCAGCAGCAGGGGAGAAGCAGCCGTTGCCTCTGGGGCACACCAGTGAGGAAAGCCATGAGGAGAAGGCACGAGTCAGAAGGCAGACAGACACCTGAGCAGGACTCCAGAGTGGCTGAGGCCCCTGGGAGGAGGTCAGGGAAGTGGTGCTGGACATCCTTGGGGCCTGTTTGCCTTCCCAACTGTCCCAAACGCTTTCCTCCCCATCCTTCGAGTCAGATTGTTCTTGCTCCAACCCAGGCACCCTGGTGGGGCCCTCCTGTGGCCTCCCTCAAGACCTCCATACCTCATCTCTTCCTACTTTCCACTCCCTCATCCCCTCCTCACAGTCTGCGTTCCCTCCTCACTGGCCTTCTGGCATCCTCATTCCCTCACTCTGGCCCCCCTCAGACCTTCTGCAGGAGGCCTACCCTCTCCTGTTGCTCCCCTGGAGATGCCCTTCCGTCTCTGTAGGCTTCTGCTGGCCATCTGCTGTTTACTCGAGAGGGGGCAGGTGAAAATGCAAGTGGGAAATGCTGACCCTACCAGGTACAGATGATGTTACCGTTTGGGCTAGGCTGTGTCCCTGTGGAGTCCTCGGGGATCCCCACGTTAGTATGACTTAGAGGCAGCTCCCGCTTTTATTTATCTGACTGCCCAGTTGTCTCCCCCATCAGGTGGGGAGCTTGAAGCCATGGACCAGTCTGGCCTTTCTTTGCATCTCTAGCACTTAGTCCTGGGCCTGGCACAGAGTGACGACCCGTCCTCCTTGCCACCTGAGATCCTGGGCAGACGCCTGCACTCCCTTCCCATGTGGGGAGAATGGCGAAGATGGGGGCTGCCTGCCTCCTTTGGGGATGGTTCCTTGTGTTCCTGTGGGCAGTCGGGGCTTGGCTGTAAGCACAAAGTGGTGAGTACCCAATTTAAAAGGAAGAAGAAAAGCCTCTCCCCTCTTATTGTACCCTGGAGCTAAATTTGGAGTTGGAACGAAGGCGCTGCTTTGGGTTCCTCTTAGCAGAATCTGGGCTGCTGCAGGAAGAGGCAAGCATTCCTCTGTGATATGCTAAGTCTTCCCTTTGCCTTGGGAAACAACCCAAGCCAGCAAAGGTGGCCTTATCTTTTTAGAAAAGAACTCAGAACGAAGAAGGGAAGCCAGACCTGCTCTTCGGAGAGGGGAGAGGGGGCCGCACTCATTTACTGCCAACAGCAGCGGCGGCAGCGGCGGCGGCGTCTATTTCTAATAACTCCAAGCTCATTATTCTGCTGGAGATAGACTCGAAACAATAAGACTAGCAAAACAGTGAGGCTCTATAGAGGGCTTAAAAAGAGAAAAGAGGAGGAAAAGAGCTTTTCCTGGCATCTCAACAATTCCTTTCCCTCCCCAGTGCCCACTGTGCACGCAGGAGAAGTGAGGATGAGAGCATGTCTACGTTCCCTGTTGTTCTAATGAGCCTGGGTGCTCTGGGAACCCGGGAACTGTAAATTCACTAGCTTTTGTTGGCAAACCAGCGCACGACTGGGGAGTCCAGGAAGAAGCGTTTAGTAAAGCCAACGAGAGCGATCATTTCCTAGGTGTAACCACTCTTGCTTGCTCTCTTCTTGGCACATCCAGGGGCACACAAGTGAATCACAGGACCAGAGCTCCGGGTAGCTCCAGGTTCAACTTCCATTGGTTAAAAAAAAAATCTATATCCATCCATCCATCCATCCATCCATCCATCCATCCATCCATCCATCTATCATCTATCTATCTATCTATCTATCTATCTATCTATCTATCTATCTATCTTTCTATCTATCATCTGTCTGTCTGTCTATCTGTCTATATATATCCACCTATCTATCTATCTATCTATCTATCTATCTATCCATCCATCTATCTATCTCTCTATATCCGCCGATCTATCTATCTACCTATCTTATCTATCCATCCATCCATCATCCATCCACCCATCCATCCATCATCCATCATCCATCCATCCATCATCCATCCATCCATCCATCCATCCATCCATCCATCTATCATCTATCTATCTATCTATCTATCTATCTATCTATCTATCTATCTATCTATCTATCTTTCTATCTATCTTTCTATCTATCATCTGTCTGTCTGTCTATCTGTCTATATATATCCACCTATCTATCTATCTATCTATCCATCCATCTATCTATCTCTCTATATCCGCCGATCTATCTATCTACCTATCTTATCTATCCATCCATCCATCATCCATCCACCCATCCATCCATCATCCATCATCCATCCATCCATCATCCATCCTTCCATCATCCATCCATCCATCCATCCATCCATCCATCCATCTGTCTGTCTATCTCAAGCACCCATGGTGTCTAAAATGTCACAGGAGAAGAAAGATCAATATGACTTAGTCTGCCCTCAGGGAGCTTGGCATTTACTTGGAAGACAGGAAGATGAAGTGTGAGCATCCATCATCAGGGTGCTTCTGACCTAAGACAAAAAGGGAATGAGTAGAAATGAGCCCGATGGAAGGTGGAATGGGAAAGGGGAGAAGGCTGGAGCTAGACGATCACTTGCTTTCTGGCAGAGCAGTTGTGTCATCATTGACTTGGAGCCCCGGGAGATAGAGCAGGAACTGAGCTTGAAAGAGAAGAAATGCAGGCCCTGGTAGAGGTGAGAGGGTTACATTTAGGCACAGAGTGGGGGTCAATGTAAAAGCAGGGATGTGATGATGCTGGTGCCAGGGGAGGCTTCTGGCAAATTGTGGAAGGCCCCAAATTCCAGGCTAAGGAGTTTGCATTTTATCCTCGGGGCACTGGGGAGCCTCTGAAGACTTTGGGGCAAACTTATTAAGATTGTCTTGGCAGACAAAGGATAGATTGGAGAGGAGAAAGGCTGCAGACAGAAGCAGTTGTTATAATCTAGGCAAGGCTAACAAGGGCCTAAACCAGAGCAGGCGCTGTGTGAACAGAGAGAAGAGGACATATGTGAGATCTATTGTGGAGGGAAAACCTAGAGGAGAATTGTAGCACTTGACGTTGGGACATGAGTAAGCCACCGTCTAGTCTAACCGGGACCTGAAAACAGCCAACAAGTGGTCATTCAGCCTTGAAGGCCTCCAATGTCCTATGACCAGATGTAGGAGAGAGGGACAATGGCTGCTCCACTCATGGATGGATTGAAGGTGCTCAAGAGTGGCGACTTTATGAGCTTAGCTAGATAGTAGGGGGCAAGGAATGGTGACTCCCAGAAAGGAGATTGGATGATGACCTTCAGTATGAGTCAAGGGATAACCAGGGCAACAGTTCATCCCACTTCCTAACACATAAACACTTTCCTGAGGTCAGAGAGACT
This sequence comes from Monodelphis domestica, assembly GCF_027887165.1. Lineage (NCBI taxonomy): Eukaryota > Metazoa > Chordata > Mammalia > Didelphimorphia > Didelphidae > Monodelphis > Monodelphis domestica. Next base: position 753,635,039 of record NC_077227.1, on the reverse strand, counting down.
TCCCAGCCTGTTGGAAAAGATCCAGATTTAGAGCCATAAAATCTGACTCCTTAGAATCCCAGGTCGGCTACTTGGCACCTGTGTGTTAAGTCAAGGAAGTTCCCCTGTCTGAACCTCAGTTTCCCTATTTATAAAATTAGATGGTTCTTCTTAAGTTCTATGAAACCCATTTTAAAAATAAGGAAACTGAAGTTCTGAGAGTTGAAGTGATTTGTCCCTAGTCACGTGTAGTAGAGGTAGGACTCAAACCCGTGTCTTTGACTCTAAGCCCAATGGATTTCCTTCCACACCATGCTTCCACTCAGAAGAGGTTGATCAATTCATTTAAAGTCAATACATATTTATGGAGTGCCTGCCACGTGCAAAGTGCTATGATCAGCTTTGGGGATGCAGCCCCTTCCCTCAAAGAGCTGCCAGTTCAGTGGTGCAATCTATCTCACACATGAAAGGTAAACAGTTATCCACGTAAGTCATCTCTTTAGGCAGGGCACACTCTGCAATCTTAAAGAAAATGTCACAGAGATCTCCATCACCCACATTTTAGGACTGAATATCCTACTGTATCCCCATGACACTGAAGGGGTCTGAGGGGGCATCTCAGCCCAAGCACGACATCTATTTGCATACTCTCCCAGGATTACTACCACCTGGCTTCGGACATCCTCACACACAGCTTTGGCCTTTCCTTACAGAAAGTAGGCCACAAAATAGAATTTCCTGTTTAAGGAAGAAACCTAGGAAGACCAAAAATTATATCATACAAACAATTTTTGATGGAACTGGGTTTGTCTGTTCTGGAGAAGAAGCCTACTGGGGGCATGAACTGTCTTCACCCTCATATAAAATGAGGGAGTTTGGTGGCATCGTCCTCTCAAAGGTCCCTTGTAGCTTTTAGTTCTAAAATTCTCTGATGCATTTCACAGAATCACAGAGGATTGGGGGGACCTCAGCCACCATCAGTCCAACATATCTGGCAAATGGTCCCTCAGCCTCTGAACATTTCTAGGGACGGTGGCCAACATGCCATTTCTTGTGATGACGCTCTGTATCCTACCTTTATGCCTTTATCAGGCTATACTTCATGCATGGAATGTGCTCCCCTCTCCTCTTAGCCTTCTGGCTTCCTTCTAGAATCACCTCACATACCCCTTTCTGCAGAAGACTTTTCCTGACTCCATCCCTTTTCAGAATGTTGCTACGAAGTTCTTCCCCGCTCAGGTTCCTTTCTGTCCACTGCATATGTGTCTTGTATTTGCCCGTTGTCTCCCTCATTAGAATGTGAGCTCCTTGAGGACAGACAGGGACTGTGTTGGCTGCTTCTTTGTATCCTCAGTGCCTCATACCATGCCTGGCACATAGTCTAATGCTTAGTAAAAACTTGTTGCCTTCTCAAGGCCGCCTGTTCCATTTTGGACAGCTTGAATCATTAGGACTTTTCCTCTGACATCCCACCTATGTCTGTCTCTTTGCAACTTCTGCACAGTGCCCCTGACTTGGACTTCTGGGGCAAGTGGAACAAGTCTTATTTGTTTCCCATGGGGTAGCCACAGATACTTGAATTCAATGCAAACCCCCCCCCCCAAATCTTTCAACTGATTTTCCTATTACATGGACATGAGGTCCTTCACTATCCTCTGCTTCTCTCCTTCTCTCTGTCCTTCTCTCACTGTCCTTCTGCTCTTCTCTGCTTCTCTCCAGCTTCTCATTGTCCCTTCCTAAAGCAAATATATTTCAGACGTGGTCTGACTGGGCTGTGGAGATGGGGACGATGAGTTCTCTGCCCCAAGGTGGTCTTGGCTTTGATGTTGCGGCTCACTAACCCCACTCTTAACTAGATTTGAAAGGCTGTCATTGTGGAAGAGTAATTAGATTTTCAGTTTAATTCAACCCCAAATCATTTGGCATCTCTCCTGCCCAGGGCACTGGGTTCAAGATTTAGTTCTCCTTTAACGGGGCATCACTTAATGCAATCTTTCCCTGAATCCTGCATTTACTTGACAACATCCCCAAGAGGTGGCCATCAGCCTCTGCTAGAAGACCTTTATAACCTTCCAAGGCAGCAGAGGCTCTTTGTTTTGGTTGTTTTATTTCTTTGTGAATGAATGAACAAACAGCACTTAAGTGCTTCCTATGTGCCAGGAACTGTGCCCAGAGCTGGAAATAGAAATGCAAACGTGAAATGGTTCCATCCTAGTCTGACTAGACAAGTCATCATCAGAGTAGTTGCCAGGGAAGAGAACTTGGGCTTGAAGAGTTCCTGGGGCAGATGATTGACAGCCCTTTCCTGAAGCAAGGCTTCCAAATGAGAGGCTAAAAGCAGAAGGGGAAGAGGTGACACCACTCACCATGTTGCCATGAATTCTAGTCTGATGTCTGGGGCGAAAAGCAGAATGGGATGGGAAGCCTGGGGCCAGCCAGCTAGCTGGGTTAGTTTGTCCCCACAATCATTTTTTTAAAAGTTTTAAACCCTCACTTTCTGTCTTAGAATCAGTTCTGGGCTCCAAGGCAGAAGAGCAGTAAGGGGTAGCAATGGGGGTAAAGTGACTTGCCCAGGATCACACAGCTGGGAAGTGTCAAGTCACATTTGAACTCAGGACCTCCCATCTCTAGGCCTGGCTCTCAGTCCACTAGACCATCGAGCAGCACCACCTGCTGCCCCCCAATCTTGTTTCAAGAGTTCACTCAGCTTATTCACTTTCCCAGGGACCAGGACTGACTTTCTGGAGGTTTGGACCAGAGGATTCTTTAACAAGTGTGACGGAGGGGAGAGCAACAGGGATGATGGCAAGAGTTGAAGCTGGATGGAATACGAACACAGTCAGTTTGGGGGCCAGTTAGTTATAGTGGGCTAAATGAATCTACATTCAATCAAAACTAGCTGATGCCACTTTGGGACAGTTTTAATTATTAATGTTTTCTTTTACTGTTAAAAAAAATGGAATCTGCAACCTTTCCCCGTTGCTCCTGGTTCTACCTCCTGACACCAACCAGAACAAGTTTGAGAATCTCCTAAGCCCTTCCTTGTGCGTTCAGTTATTTCTGGGAAGAGATGGCTGTCCATATCTGGGCTTTGTCTCCCTCTTGATCTCCAGTCTGAAATTGCTCTCTGCCTGCTGGGCTTTTCCATCTGTGTGGCCCTTGGGCATCTCAAGCTCAGTGTGGCCACCACAGAAATCATTACCGCACACCCAAATCTCACCTTTCACTAAGTTTCATTCTTCCTGCTGAGCTCACCACCATCTCTGAGCTACCCACTTTGGCAGCCTCAGAGTCATGTTCAACTATATCTTCCATTGTTTACATCCTTTGTAGCTATACTGGATCTTTTGCATCGTTCCCCTCCTCTCCCACAGGCAAGGCAAGTCCAGAAACATTGCTTAAGTTCCTACTCTGTGCCAAGCTGGTAATATAAAGGAAGGGAAAACAGTCCCTGCCCTCAAGGAGTTCCCACTCTAATGGGAGAGACAACATGTGAACAATGATGGACAGACAAAATATATACAAGATAAATTGGAGATAATCAAGAGAGAAGGCATCAACATTATGGAAGACCTGAAAGACTTCTTATATAGAATGGAATTTCAAGGAAGCCTGGGAAATTGGGAGGTAGAAATGAGGAAGGAGAGAATTCCAGGCATGAGGAGAACTTGGAATACTCAAGAGGCAGGAGATAGAATGTTAGGTGTCAGGAATAGCAAGGAGACCAATGCCACTGAAGCCAAGAGTGTTTGGAGGAAAGGAAGGTATAAGAAGACCAGAAAGGCAGGAAGGGGCAAGGTTATAAAACAGATTTTTGTATAAGATGCTCCAACCTAGCCCAGTCCTTCACCTTTCACCTAGACCATTGGCCTTTTTTTTTCTTTTTCTCTTTCTTGGCCTCCCTGCTTTTAATAGTTACCCCCTTTAATCCCTTTTCTACCACCTACCACAATAATGTTCCCATGACACAGGTTAGCCCCTGCCCAAGAAACACCTGTGGCCTCTGATAAGATACAAACAGTTCAACCTGGCATTGGAGTCTCCATGGCCTGGCTACCATCTACTTTCCAGATTTATTCCATGTGAGGCCTCTCATGAGCTGCTTTTTCCAGGCAAACTTTCCTAAACTCGACACTCCCTCCTCCTATCTCCATGGCTTTGCTCCTTTGATGAATGGTGTGTACTCTGCTCATCTCTGTCTCTTAGACCTCCTTCCTCAAGGCTCAGCCTCAGTGCCTCCAAGAGGCCTTTTTTTGATTCTCCCAGTTATCAGGGTTCTCCTTGTTCTGTTAATTTGTATGCATGGATGCATGTTAGTTTCCCCCACCCCCTTCCCCTGTCCATAAGGTGAGTTTCTCGAGGGAAGGGTCTTTTTAGTATTTGTCTTATCCCCCTGCTACTCAGCTCAGTGCCTTGAACATGTTTTTCTGCTTTGATAGTTTCTTATCCATGTAGGTGTAAGAATTGAATTAATATTTCTACCCAGATATATATTTTATAAAGTTTATTAGAAAGGGTAGACAATCATTCCTCTAAGTAACCTGACCACGAGGTGCCTCTTTCCTTCTTACTTCCTCCTCTCTTCCCGAGACTCTTCTTCATTCTCTTCTCGCTTCTTCCCCTCCTCAAGCCCAAAGCCTTGATTTTTATTGACGTACAGCACGTACACAGCATACAGGTCCAGCTACTTGGGAGGGGGAGGGAATGAACTTCCTAGGTATTTACTCCAATGGGGGAGATCATAGCCCCCCCCTCCACCAGGGTCTTCTTGATCTTTAGATATTGCTGGGTGCCTCTCTCCTTACAGGAAAACTTCTACGTCCTTGGTCCACCTGCTTTCTGGGTTATAGATCTCTCTTTTCGTTGATCACTGCTATTCCTCACAAACAAATACTTGTATTAATATGTTGCACCCTACTCTCTCCATGGCCCCTTTGCATTTTGGGCATTAGTGACGTCTCATAGTGCCTAGCTCTTCAAATGATGAGCCTATATTTCAGGGAAAAAGCTAATGATAACTAAAAGATGTGTGAAGTTCCTCAATCAATCCTGGCTCCCTGCCTCCTATTCAAGTCAAGTCAAAAAGCATTTATTAAGCCCCTTCCAGTGTGCCAGGCATTGCAGAGACAAAGAAAGGCCAAAAAAATATGTATTCCTTCTTTAAAGGAATTGAGAGAGGGAGATTACATGTAAACAACTATGTACAAGCAAGGTGTCTACTAGGTAAGTGGAAGACAATGCACAGAGGGAAGGCAGGGAGACTGGAAGGGCTTCTAATAGAAGATGGGATTTTGGTTTAGACCAGAAGAAAGCCAGAGAACCCAGGAGTTGGAAATGAGGAGGGAGAGAATTCCAGGCATCCGAGAGCCTGTGAAAATGCCTAGAGTCAGTAGATAGAGAGTCTTAAGAGGAACAGCCGAGGGGATGATGATAAGAAACCACAGAGAACATTTTGGGAAGTAAAGTATAAGAAGACTGGGAAGGTAGAAAGAGGAAGGTTATGAAGGGCTTTGAATGTCAAATAAATCATTTTGTTTTTGTTGCTGAAGGCAAGAGGAAACCACTGGAGTTCATTGAGTAGGAGTGACATGATCAGATTTGTGCTTAGGAAAATTATTTTGGTGACTGACAGGAGGGTGGACTGGGAAGAGAGACTCAATATAGGGAGCCCCCCCCCAGTAGCTTTAGCAATAGTACAGGCATTAGGTTATGGGGGGCTGCGCCAGAGTGGGGAACAGAGTCAGAGGAGGGAATGTATTGGAGAGATGCTGCAGGGGTGAAATTGGAGAGAGATGCTGTAGAGGTGAAATCAACCAGAGATGCTTCAAAAGTGAAATAAATCAGAGATGTAGCAAAAATGAAATCAACCAGAGATGCAGCAAGGGTGAAATTGACTAGAGATGCTGCAAAGGTGAAATCAACCAGAGATGCTGCAGAGATGAAATCACCTGCCTTGGCACCAACTTGGATGAGCGAAGGAGTGAGAGGGAGGGAATATTTCCCCTGAAATAATCTTCATTTTTCTCTGTCTATATCTTGTGTAGAACATGAGCTCCCCTCAGGCAGGAACCACATTTTTGCCTTTTCTTTGCATCTTCAATGTTTAGCATTGGGTCTGGCTCATAGAAAATATTTAATGAATTCTTAGCAACCGACTGATTGCTACAGCTCCCTATCTGATGCCTTAATTTGTAGACATCATCAGAAAGTCATTGTACAAAATTATTTCTATTAAGTTACACTTTAAAAGAAATATGTTTTTGATGAATACATGGGAGATAATTTATTAGAAGAGAGCCTGAAAGGGAGCTTTTTGATGTGTGGAATCAGCTTTCTTTTATAATCAATGAACAAACAATATGCTGACTTGGGTTGTGTTTTCTCTGTCCTGTCTTTCTATCGATTACAGTATGCAGAGAAGACCTTTTGGGATAATCTGCCTACTCTCCGTCATGTTCCAGCATTCAGCTAGGATGCCCTCTGTGGGAGAACTGATTAGTCTCATCACGATTTTCTAAAGATACAGTAGGAAAGTAGATGTGTGGATCAGTGGTTCTTGATATTTTCTCAGTCCCTTTTTTTACTTCTTACAAATTTGAAGCCCCCTTTTTTCCCCAAGGAAAAGAGGGTTGTTCAGATTATGCTTGAAACCCTCACGAGAATATTTCCAAAATCAGGTGTTTATGAACTGCAGCCAGATGTCTCCTCTACTTGACAGCCCTTTAAATCTGTGCTGATTGCTATCAACCAACTTGTGCCTACCTCCCTGCCCCCAGCCATGCCCATTTCCTCATTCACCCAGTCATCTCTACTCCAGGCTATGGATACTTAGTTCCTTCAAAGGATCCTCATTTGGCCAGGGATCCACTCTCTTCCCCATCTTGGTCATCTTCATTTTGATAGGGGCCTTTTTCTTTGTCCCAATTTGTCAGTGTCCTTCCCGAAAGGTGGCACCATGATGGAACACAAAGCTCCAGAAATGACTGGGATAAGGGAACAGGAGACATTTCACTCCATTCTCTTGGATGCTGCGTTTCTCAATACAGCCCACATTTGTAGGAGTTCTCATCCATATTGGAGCATTTTCCCACAAATGGGTCTGGGGTCTCAGCTAAGAAGTAAGCCATAGCAAACTCTCCTGTTCCCTTTTCAGCTTTGATTTCCAGTTCTCTTTTTCTGGTGTTTGTTACAGCTAAGTACTTTGAAAGTTGCTCCTTGAAGAGAACCACATGCGCCCGTGATTTTGCCTGGCTTCCTCCCCAGTGTTTTTCGTTCTTCCATAGAAAGTTAGCTTAATATGGCTCCCAGTTCAATAATGGCTCCTTATTAAAGATGAGAAGTTATGTAAGCTCTCAGGTCATGTCAGAAGGAGTCTGCCATATTTGTTGCTATGTTGATAAGTGTTAGAAGGCAGGTGTTGAGGTGTCTGAGCCTGGGGCGGGGGGGGGGGTGTTTCTGTGTCCAAAGATGGAAAAAGAGTCATGATTCCATTTCTGAATCTTGGGGCATGTGCATTGGTTTTCTTATTCACCTTCTAGAAAGGTGGTGAGGGAAGGCAATGAAATGAGGAGGTGGGACTAGCTGGACAGAACAGGAAGCCTGAATTATCCCTACTCAGGGAGGATGCGTGAAGCTGGGAAACTTGGACCCATGGAAGATTTCCACAACTTCGACCTTCTTCCTTTTATGGAATTCTCCAGTTGAGGATAAGTCAAATCCCCCATAGACCCAGAATGTTAGAGTTTAAGGACACTAACGCCTAGAATGCCAGATTGGGGAAGGTCTCAGAATATAGAACGTGGGGCTCAGAGCAGTTTAAGAGCTTAGGTACTAAGGAACCGGTCAGGAACACATAAGACTTGGCAGCTAAAAGGACAAGAGGAAATTGCAATGGGATATGACAGAAGGCAGAATAGAAAGGCTTAAAACAAGAATTAAATTAAATTAAAACCTGGAAAAACTGAGTCTACTCCTATGGGGGGCAAAATGATACCATCATTCAGTCAATAAACATCTAAGCGTCTACTGTGTGCCAGGCACTGTGTTAAGTGCTACCAACACAAAAAAGGCAAAAGAGTCTTTCTTCATCCTACTGGGGTTCACAATCTAATAAGATAAAAGATTTCCAGTCATTTCTAATGAAAAGAGCAGAGCTGAATAGAATCTTTGAGTCGAGAAACCTAGAAAGGTAAATACATTGGAGCAAATGGAAGGGACTACAGAATGAGGACATGTTTACATTCCCAAAGGGAGAGAAGAGAAGAAACAAGGGGTCCCCTCAGAATTCTAATTTCTTCAAGGGTTATTGAAATAAGTAAGACAAACAGTGGGTTGGGGGTTGGTTTTGTTTTGATGAACATAAGTGAAGAAATAAAAGGGAGAGAAAAAAAGAATGTTAGGAATGAAAGGGGAGGGAAGGAGGAATAGAATTTACTGTCTCACATAATCAGGGTGAACGAGGAAAAAACTATAAAACATACTGGAAAAGGGCATCATGTGAACTACATTTTCAGCTCAACAAGGTCAAGGAGATTTGATCACCTCTTAAAATATACACTAAGAGTTTGGTATAGGAAAATATTAAACTCAACAGGAAAATAGATGAGGAAATGGAAAAGAGAGGAGAAGAGAGGATTTAAGAAGAGGAGAGACTAATGAGGAGTTAGGTATAAGCAAGAGTATGATGGAACCACCTGGAACTGGTTCACAATTTGTTAAATTTTCAGTGTAAATATACCTCAGGAATTGGCAAATGCTGTGCTACAAATCAGGGCTTGGTTTATTTGTTTGGCTGATTGTCTAAACAAGAACATGATGGATAAATGTTAACAATTCAGATTAAAGTTAAAAGTGTATCATGCATATTTTTTCTCCTGGAGAACCAATTGTTAAATATTTACCAGAAAAGCAAACACCAACTTTGGAGAATGAATTGCAAAGGGGAGTTTTAAAAAGAAAGAATTAAAAAGCTGCAGTTGATATCTAGGTGAGAAGAAGAGAAGCGTTCTTTGTAAAGAGAGATTTTGGGGGCAAAGACAGGAAAAATTATAAGAGCACAAGGATAGAGTAAAATACAAAATGGACAGGCATAACCATGAACGTGAATGGGATACACACACCTATGAAATAAAAAAAGGATAGCAGAATGGGTTAAAATAAAGATCTAGCAATATATTGTTTTCAACAAACACTTGAAACATATATTCATACAGAGTTAAAAATGGGTTGGAACACTTTATTATGCTTAAGGTGAATGGGATAGCAATCATGATCTCTTGCTAAGTGATAGCAAGAATAGAGATGGATAGAAGAGAATGATAGAACTATCTTATGCTTAAAGGCACCATAAGCAATGAATCAGTTTCAGTATTTCACATACATACACATACAAATACACACATACACATACAATGACATAATAACACTTAAAGGAAAAGCTAATCAATTTACAAGGACAAATAGAAAAACATGATAAATTTCTAGTGATTACTGAATTGGAAGGGAAAGGAATATACGTATTCTTCAGCCATGCTAGCATCTTTCCAACAAATGGCAATGTATTAGGACATAAAAATTTCACAAACAAATGGAGAAAACCAGACATGTTTAATGTATCTTTTGCTGCCTACAGCACAATAAAACTTCTATTCTACAAAAGACCTTTGAAGAAAGTATGAAAATTTAATTTGATACTAAATAATTTAGACCTAAAGAATTGGTTAGTAAAAAGAATGGATGGTAGAAACAACAGAAAATTTCATAAAAAAAATGACAATGAGAACTTTTGAAAAACTTTTGAATTGTGGCCCTAGGTTTTAAGGAAAAGTTTATGTTGCTCAACATCTTCCCAAACAAAAGATGAAGTAGTATAGGTAGGCAACAGAAAATATATTTTTAAAAAAGACTTAGAATGATAGCATTAAAAAACAAACTAAACAACAAAAAGAAAATACAGAAATATGGCACTGAATTGATAATTAAACTTGGACATTTAAAAAAATTAATACTACAATTGGCTAATTAGATTTCTTAAAGAGAGGGGAAAACCAAATTGCCGATATTAAAATGAAAGAAGAGAATTCATAACAAATGAAGATGAAAGGACATTATCAGAAATTATTTTTCCCACTTAATTATCCAAAAAATGGATAACTTAGGTGAAATGGATGAATGCTTATAAAAATTAAATTTCCCAGATTAATAGAACAAGAAACAAAATTGAAATAATCCAATTTCAGAGCAAGGAACTAAATAAGCCATAAATGAATTCTCAAAGGAAAAAAGCCTTGGACTTTTACAATTGGGTTCTGTCAAACATTTAAAGAGCAATTCCAACTTTGCATAAACTATTTGCAAAAAAACAGGACAGGAGGGATCCTTTAGAACTCTTTCCATGATGGAGATTTATTCTTGATACTTAAATTCTGGATAAAGAAAAAAGAGAAGAAAGAAAACTGGACCAATATTCCCAATTAACACTGATGCAAAACATATTAAATACAATATTAACACAAAGGTTATCTCAACACATATAGTATATGTCATGGTAATCTTGAATTAGTAACATTAGGAATTCAGGTTCAATATAATGGAAACCACAAAATAATTTTTCATAGTAATAATTATGAAGAATTTTAAGCCACATTACATCAATAGACACTGAGAAAGCTTTTGACCAAATTCAACAATCATTTCTGTTAACCCTAACCCTAAAAGGAGGGGGCAGCTGGGTAGCTCAGTGGATTGAGAGCCAAGCCCGGAGATCGGAGGTCCTGGGTTCAAATCTGACCTCAGACACTTCCCAGCTGTATGACCCTGGGAAAGTCACTTAACCCCATTGCTGAGACCTCACCACTCTTCTGCCTTAGAACCAATACACAGTATTGATTCCAAAACATAAGGTGAGGGTTTTTAAAAAAATAAAAAAAAAATAAAAACCCTAAAAGGAGGCAGCTGGATAGCTCAGTGGAGGTTAAAGGATGCCCATTCATACCATTATTACTTAATATTGTATTAGAAATGTTAGCTGTAGCAATAAGAGAATAAAAGGAAATTGAAGGAATTAAAGTAGGCAAAGAAGAAACTAAACTATCACTCTTTGTGGATGTGATGCTATACTTAGAGAATCAACTAAAAAACTAGTTGAAAATAATAACTTTAGCAAAGTTGCAGGATACAAAATAAACCCACATAAACCATTAACATTTCTAAATATCACCAACAAAGTCCAGCAGCAAGAAATAAAAGAGAAATTCCATTTAAAATAACTCTAGACAACACAGAATACCTGGAAATCTACTTGGCGAGACAAACATGGGAATTATATGAACACAATTACTAAACATTCTTCGCACAAATAAAGTCAGATGTAGGCAACTGGAAACATTCATTGCTCATGGGTAGGACGAGCTAATATAATAAAAATGACAATTCTACCTAAATTAATTTACTTAGTGCTAAACCCATCAAACTACCAAAAATACTTTTATACAATTAGAAAAAAATAATAACAAAATTCATTTGGAAGGATAGAAGGTCAAGAATATCAAGGAAATGAATGGAAAAAAAATGTCAAGGATGGAGGCCTTGCAGTACCAGATCTTAAACTGTAGGGGAAAGCAGTCATCAGCACAACAGTCTGGAACTGGCCAAGAAATAGAAGGGTGGATCAGTGTGTGTGAATTGAATGTTTGGGGGGGACCAAAGTCACAGTCATGTTTTAATTTGCCAGTATGGCAGGCGAGATTCCTGACGGGTGGTGGTCAAAGGGATGTGATGAGGAGACTGAAGGGAAATCCTGGCCAATTAGAAAATCTTAGGGGAGGGCTTAGACTGAGTGTGCGAAGCAGAAGCTCCCTGCCATTTGTCCTGGCTTGTGAAAGGAGCTCTCTGGCTGGCAAGCTGGAGATTGTCTACATAAACCATCTCTGGGAGGTGGCCCAGCAGGCAGTCACCCAGCAGGGACCACACCAGGCTGGGAATCTGGGAACTCGATCTCTTGGGTTCCAGTTTCCTTCCTGAGCTCAAGCCCTCTCCTCGACTGGCCTTAATTTGTCTGGCCAGACCAAGTGGGTAGCTAAGCCCCATGGCCGGCCCAAGGGGAATCTAGGACCTGATGAAGCATGTGGCTGGAGACTTTGGGTTAGGCTGGAAAATTTTCTTCCTTCTCTTTCTTTCTCTTTATGGATAAATACTTATAATTTAGTATTAAGTTGCCAAGATTATTTTTTATTCATAACAAATGGAATAGATTATACACCATGTACAGGGTAAACGACCTCACCCATCTAGTGTTTGATAAACCCGAAGACCTCAGCTTTGGGGATAAGAGCTCACCATTTGACAAAAACTGCTGAGAAAACTGGAAAACAGAATTGCAAAAATTAGGTTGAGATCAATGTCACCCCCTATACCAAACGGGGTCAAAACGGGCATATGATTTAGAGGTAAAGGGGGATACCTAAGTGTTTACCTGTCAGGGAAGAATTCATGACCAAGTCAGAGAGAGAGCATCACAAGGTATAAAATGAACCATTTTGATTATATTAAAAAGCTTTTGTACAAACAAAACCAATGAAACAAACTGGAAAAAAATGTTATACCGAAGTTCTTATTTCTCAAATATATAGAGAATGAAGTCAAATTTGTAAGAATAGAAGTCATTCCCCAACGGACAAATGGTCAGAGGATTTGAACAAATAGTTTTCAGATGAAGAAATCAAAGCTCTCAATAATCATAGGAGAAAATGTTCCAAATCCCTTCTGGTTAGAGAAATGCACATCAAAACAACGCTGAGGTACCACCTCACCCCTAGCAGATTGGCCAATATTACAGTAGGGGGAAATGATAAATGTTGGAGGGAAAGCGGCAAAATTGGGACAGTGATGCATTGTTGGTGGAGTTGTGAGGTGATCCAATCATTTTCTGCAGGGCAGTTTGGAACAATGAAATAAAGGCTCTAAAACTGTGCAGACCCTTTGATCCTGTAATACCATTACTAGCTTTGTATTCCAAAGATCTTTAAAAAGGGAAAGGTCCTACATGTACACGAGTAATGTGTAGCAACACCTTTCCGGGTGGCAAAGAATTGGAATTTGAGGGAACGTCTGTCAACTGGGGAATGGCTGAACAAATTGTGGTACAAGTTGGTGATGGAATACTATCGTGCTATAAGAAGTGATCAGCAGGATGATTTCAGGAAAAGCTGCAAAGATCCACATGAACTGATGCAGAATGAAATAAGCAGAACTGGGAGAACGTGGTACACAGTAACAGCAATATTGCACGGTGATCAACTGTGAAAGACTTAGCTACTCCCAGCAATGCAATGATCTGGAGCAATTCTGAAGGATTTAGGACAAAGAATGGAGTCGGAATGCGGATCAAATCAGACTGCCTTTTGCATTGATCTACTTATGCTTTTCTTTGGGAGTTTTGTTTTCATATGAGTATCCTCTTACAGCAATGACCATTATGGATGTATGTTGTACATGATAATACATGTATGACTCAGGCCAATTTTTTTATCATCCATGGGAAGGGAGAGATAAGGGAACGAGGGAAGCAATTTGCGTCTTATAATTTCAGAAAAAATATGTTGAAAATTGTTATTGCATGTAATTGGGAAAGTAAAAAACTTCAAAAAAGAAAAAAAATAGTGTATTTTTGTGAGGTGAAAAATGTGAAACAAGGGATAGTTTCACAGACATCCGGGATGACTTGAATAAAGTGATCAGAACCAGAAGAACAATTTAGACAGTAACATCGTAAAGGCAAATAATGAAAGACTTAAAAATATGCCAATGTCGCATCTCCAGAAGACCCAGGATAAAGTATGCTACTTACCTCCTGACAGGGAGGGGATGGACTCAAAGGGTGGACTTAGAAGTTTACTTTGAACCTGAAAAATTGAGGGAGTTGCTTTAGTTGCCTGTATATTTCTTACAAGGATTCCCCTTCCTATTTTTTCCATCGGGGAGAAAGTAATATTAATAGTATTGTCAAAAGAAAGAGAAGAAATGAAAAAGAACATCTTCTTGATGCATTAAAATGTATAGAAAATATCAGTGAGGAGTTCAGAAGGAGGCATATTCACAGGATGTCTCTGAAGGTAATTTTCAATTTATTATATACCAACAAGGAAAAGCAAGCTGGGAGTTTCTGGGTAAACATGGCGGCAGTCTAGACGCAAGACTCATCCTCTCCTCAGCACCCACCAATATAGACTACCTCAAAAGACCAAAAAAACCCAAATTCATAAGAACAAAGGGACTCTACAGTAGGGCGCAGCATTGAAGGTATGTGGGATTTGGGCATTTCCACACTATAAGGGGATGAAAAAGCTCCCACGAAAATCTCGAGCTGATCTACCTTCCCCCACCCCACCTATGGAGCCAGAGTCAGAGCTAGTATGCACTAGAATCAGTGAGCGAGGGGCACCTCTAGAGTGAGTAAGGGGCACCTCTAGGTCCCTGGGAGCTGACTAAGATCACCAAAGACCTACCCCTGAGAGCAGCTACACCTGAAACCCCAGCAGGCTGAAGAGCACAGATCATAGGCCTTGCAGGAAAATAGCACAGAGAAGGGCAGCAAGTAGCAGAAGCTGTGGAGATTCAAGAGCTTGCCTCAGGCAAAATCCTTGCTCCTTAGCTCCATACACAGAGAGCCTGCCCGTCTCACTCAGATTTCTGACTAAAAAGGGAAGGAAAAACCTCCACAGTGATGGCAACTAATGCCCAGGAACAAACAACCTCCGTCCAAGAAAAACAGGAAGAAGGGGTTAGCCCTGGAAAATTTTTATGTAGGAAAAACCCAGGCTACAGAGGAAATAAAGGAGGAAATTCAAATAAACCCAAAACCTTCCCCCAAAATGGAAATTGTCCACAAGCTCTTGAAGAATTTAAATTGGAGTTTATCAAAAAGATGGAAGCCTTCTGGCAAGAAAAGTGGTAAATAATTCAAAGAGAAAAGCAAGCTGTACACACAATATTCATAGTTTCATTTACAATTTTCATCTGTTCTTTGTATACGGAAACACTTTTTATTTGGTGTTGTTAATTTAATGAATAAAAATTATTAAATTAAAATTTTAAACACCCCAAAATTAAAATTATTTATTAACTATTATTTTTAATTATGAAATTAAAATTTAAAAGTACCCTACAATTAAAATACAAAACCTCTAAAAAATAGGATAGCTGTTTAAATTGTTTTTTTCATTTTGCTCATTTCATCCTGTATCAGTCCACACAAATCTTCCCAAGTTTCTCTGAATTCATCATATTTGCCATTTCTTTTTTTTTTTTAAACCCTTACCTTCCGTCTTGGAGTCAATACTGTGTATTGGCTCCAAGGCAGAAGAGTGGTAAGGGCTAGGCAATGGGGGTCAAGTGACTTGCCCAGGGTCACACAGCTGGGAAGTGTCTGAGGCCAGATTTGAACCCAGAACCTCTCATCTCTGGGCCTGGCTCTCAATCCACTGAGCTACCCAGCTGCCCCCTATATTTGCCATTTCTTGTGGCAACAAAATACTTCATTGCATCCCTATGGGCACAATTTGTTTAGCCATTCCCAGGTTAAATGTAAGAGGATTATGAATAGGGACTGTTCTGATACATAGTAGGGACTTAATAAATGCTTGTTGATTAATGGGATCCATTTTGTTTCCAGTTTTTTCTATACCAATAAATAAACATTTTTGTAAATGTGGGCCCTCTATCTTCCCCTCTTTTCAGTGTAAGCCAGAGTACCTACAGATTAGTGATGGGGGGGGGGGAGGAATAGTGACAAAATGCCATTCAGAAGAGAGGAACCAATTCACAATACCACCAGCTATGCATTAATGTTCCTGTTTTCCTGCAGCCCTTCTGACTGCCGCCATTTTCTTTTTTTGTCCTTTTTGCTCATCCGATAAGTATGAGGTGGGTGTCATCCTTTTCTTTCATTGGTGACAGGAGAACTTTTTTACACAGCTGTTGATTTCTTGTTTTTCCTCATCTGATGTCTTCCTGTTGGTCCCATGCCCTACCCCATGATGGTTTCTGCACTGGGCAGAATGGATCTGTGAAAGACTGCCCACTGCACATTTAGGGAAGCTTCTCTGCCCAGTTTCTTCCCTCTTTCCCTTTTCACTCATCAAGAATGGCCGGGTAGAAATCTTGCTGCTTTAGTCCTTGGACTGCACAGCTGCAGGAGTTTCCATGGCAACCACATTCACCAGCCCCCAGCTGTTTTGTTCCCAGCTTTATTAGCATCTCACTGTCTGTAGCCAGGGTGTGCTCAGCTCGTGCTGCAGGGGACTAACTGGACCCTTTCAGTGGCTTTGCCAGGCCACCTGGGAGGGAGTCCTGGATGCTCGACCATCCTGTGTATCTCACTTATTCAAACTAATGGCTTGACTCAGGCCACTCAACTTAGAGGGAAGAGTTTCACACCCAGAGAGCCCAAATATGCTGTTCCCCAACAGGAAACAGAACCCCTCAGGACTCCAAGGTATAAGACTTGGGTTCATGTCCCAGCTCTTGACCCACTTGTCTTCTTTTGGGCAGCTGGGGCCCAAAGAAATTGGGATAGCTGGGTCACCCAGGCAGTCAACATCAGAGGTGGGATTTGAACCCAAGGCCCAAGATTATAGAGCCAGCACTGTACCCCATCCCCAGATCTTGGGTTTTTCTGAGTGTCATCCTTCACTCTCAACCCCAGTCATCCCCCTGCCCCCATGGCCTCCCAAAAGCTCTGTCAGAGAAGTCCAAGTTTTGGCAGGTGCTAATAAGCTGGGTGCATTTCCAACCGAAGAGGATAATAATAGTTAACTTGAACTCAGTTCTTTAAAGTTTGCAAAATACTTTTCAGATGTCACCTTGTTTGATTCGCACAACCACTCTGGGAGTTAGGTGCTTTTATTATACCCATTTAACAGATGAGGACAGTTCACAGATGAGGGCTTTAAGTGACTTGCCCAGCTCAGGGTTACACACTAGTAAGGTCATAGTTGAACTCAAATCTTCTGAAATCCTAGTCCAGGCTCTATTTGTTGTTCTACCTCGATGTCTGGGTGATCTTTTTAGAGGACCCCAGTGGGCAGCTCGGGGTAACTTTTTGGTCTTCTCCACTGGGTAGGAACCACATGTGAGCTTCCCATGGTGGGTCCAGTGAAGCAAAGATTGACAAGTAGGTAGGAGCAGCGTCATGCCAGTGAAGGGCTTAATCACTTGCCCTCTCTGTTGCCCAGTGGGCTCTTCTATAATGGGGGGCTCTGGAGGTCCTTTTCACCTCAACAAGCCTCTGCTTCTCTGAGGTCAGCCCATGCACACTTTCCCAGATCACCCTCAGGACCAGGTCGTGGGAGAAGGCACGGAGTCAAGGATGCACCAAGAAGGTGTTCTGAAAGGCTTCAGACAATGAAGAAGGTCAGAGCCTGGGTCTGAGGAGGACTTTGGGAGGATTTACTAAAGAGCTGGACAAGCCCAAGAAGGTCTTGAGAAGGAGAGCAGGAGCCAAAGGCCCCCAGAAAGGCAGGGAGGAAGAGGAGTGGAAGAGGGGATGGATTTCAACTTGACGATAGGATCTAGGGAGATCCCCATTGGCTGGACATGGGTGAAGTTCCTTCTGTGTTCCAGGGCTGTGCCAGCTGCTCGAGATACGAAGAGTGGAACAGTCCTTCCTCTCAGGGAGCTTCTCAGCCAAGGGGCAAGTTGAGACAAGGTAGAGGTCCGTTACGGAGAGGAAGCTGGTAGTAACCATGAGGTGGCCAGTAGGTGCTAAGGAGAGGGCAAGAAGATTGGCAGCTTCAGGCAGGACTTACCCCATGCAGTGTTCTCCAGTGGAGCTGCGAACAAGAAGGACAAAGAGCCAGGGTTCCCCTTCCAGCAAATGCCAGTGCGTGGGGAGGATTGGCACGACTGGCATTGAGATGTGGCATCTGTACTGCTGCTGGGGCCATGGGCCTGCTGTGCTTGCTTTAAGTCGGGCCTCATGAAGGGAAGGGACTCGAGGACACCTCTCTGCTCTCTCTCCATGTGATGCTCAAAATGGCAAAATGGCAATTAGCCACGAAGCAACAGGACTTTGGCGTAAAAACAAATTAGAAAAAGAGAGCCCTGACCTGCGCCCAGAGGCTGGGCAGAAGAGAACAGTGTCCCCCCAAGGAAGAATGAAAGAAGGACCAGTGAACTGCAGGACAGTGGATCAAGGATGCTAAGGTGCCAACAGCAACCCAAAGATGCTTCTAAAACCTATTTGGGGAGAAGAATAGGGTCAAAGCCAAACAGGGCTGGGGCTCTTTCTAAAGGTGACAAAGTGGGATGCTTTGGAGAGGAAGGCACTCTTGGTCTCTGAGGAAGGGCGAGATGGACCCATAAGTGGGGCAAGTGGGAGATCATCCACTGAGGGTCAGGAGACCATTGGAATACAATGAGACTCCCTGCACTGTGGTCTGGAGACCCCTATTTGTGGAACTGTTAAACAGTAGAGAATGGATAAAAACAAGTCAGCTGTCTACGAACATTGCTGTAAGGTAGGATTGAGAGCTGGTGGGACTTGGGTTTGAGTCTTGGTTCTCCAACTACTTACTATCCAAATGACTTTATGATCTTTGGCCTCTCGGGGCTCTGAATCACTTCCCACTTTAACAGCAGCCTGCTGAAGCCTGTGGACCCCTTCTCAGATGACCGCGAGAAAATACTCAGG
The DNA here is from genome assembly GCF_027887165.1 of Monodelphis domestica. Classification (NCBI taxonomy): domain Eukaryota; kingdom Metazoa; phylum Chordata; class Mammalia; order Didelphimorphia; family Didelphidae; genus Monodelphis; species Monodelphis domestica. Next base: position 753,616,372 of record NC_077227.1, on the reverse strand, counting down.
ATCACAAAGGGGAAATAATTGCATTGAAATACTATGGGAGAGATTGGACACTAAGCTCCCTTCTAGCTAAAACCTGGGATCCTGTAGACTCTTCATCAAACTAGAGAGTGAGGCACTCTGGGATGGTGGGCAGCTGGCCTTGGAGTCTCGAAGGCTGGGCCTTGCCTGATGCCTCGGATACTAGCTGTAGGATGTTGACAGATCACTTAAGTTGTCTCAGCCTCAGTTTCTCCATCAACAGGGAAGAGCTCTAGTGGAAGTGGAGATGACAAGTGGAGGAAGTGATGACTCCATCTCCAAATCTGTAACAAAAGAGAGGAAATGGTGCTAGTCTGAGATGCTTCATATTCAGGAGGGAGCTGTGAAAAGGTCCGGAGAAAGAATACGTCAGATTCTACAGGACCACGTCCATCCACGTCCATCCACATCCATCCACGTCCATCCACGTCCATTCATGTCCATCCATGTCCTAGGCGTGATGGGGAGCTGCCAAGAGTGAAACTGCAGGCAAAAGATAAAGTTATTTCAATGAAAGGGGCAAAGTGTTGTCTAAAGCCAATGGAGCGCGTGGACTCATCTTCAGAAGGTTCTATAGGAGACTGTGGTCTGCCTTTTGGGAGGGAACCATACAATCTAGGAGATTCCAGATCCACTTAAATATCCAAGTGTTTACAGGCTAGACACACTTAGGTGGCCCAGGGAATAGGTGTTGGACCTGATGTCCCCAAGACCTGAAGCCAGTCCCTGCCTTACTAGCTGCTGTGTGACTGGACAAATCTCCCAACCTCTCTCAGCATCCATCTTTTCACCTGTAAATTGAGAAGGTTGGACGTGTCCCTTCCTGCCCCCCAATTTTTCATCCTCATATTAAAGCAGGAACAGAAGAATGAATTCCAGAAGGCTTGCGTGGCCCTGGGAGAATGGTGGCAGCCATGTGATACCTCAGAAGGGGCTAAGCCTGCCAAGGATACTAACAGCAACACCAAGAATTTTTTAAAGCCTATTTTGGGGAAAAGAATAGGGTCAAAGCCAAAACGTGGTCACCCTTCTGGATGTCCTTCACAATACACAATGGCCACACCAAGCAACATGAAATATTTATGTGGTCGGTGGATGAATGAAAAGGGAGAAGACAGACTAAGACATTTGTACCTAGTGAGTGACATGAGGGGAGAAGGTCTCATCTCCATTGCATCCCAGCTTGGTATCTTCATAGCTTTCCATTTTAGCTAATTATTTAGGCTAAATAGGGGCTAAGTTCTGTTGTTTCTAACTGCTGAACGACTGAAAGTTCTCATTGCTTCTGGTACAGAACCATGCTCACTTCACTATAGTTACCGCTCTTACCTCAATTCCCTTTGTAACCCTATTCTTTTTTTAAAGTTTATTTATTTAATTAATTAAGTTAGGATATTTTCCCATAGTTACATGAATCGTGTTCTTTCCCTCCCCTTCTCACATCCCCTCCCATAGCCAAAGAGCAGTTCTACTGGGTTTTCCATGTGTCATTGATCCAGACCTATTTCCATATTATTGATATTTGCACTAGTTCTAGGTGATCATTTAGAATCTACATCCCTAGTCATATCCTCATCAAACCATGTGATCGAGCAGTTGTTTTTCTTCTGTGTTTCTGCTCCCACAGTTCTTCCTCTGGCTGTGAATAGTTTCTTTCTCATAAGTCCCTCAGAATTGTTCTGGATCATTGCATTGCTGCTAGTAGAGAAGTCTATTACATTCGATTGTGCCACAGTGTATCAGTCTCTACTTATAATGTTCTCCTGGTTCTGCTTCTTTCACTCTGCATCAGTTTCTGGAGGTCCTTCCTGTTCACATGGAATCCCTCCAGTTCATCATTCCTTTGAGCACAACAGTATTCCATCACCAACAGATACCACGATGTGTTCAGCCATTCCCCAATTGAAGGGCATCCCCTCATTTTCCAATTTTTGGCCACCACAAAGAGCGCAGCTATGAATGTTCTTGTATAAGTCTTTTTCCTTATTATCTCTTTGGGGTACAAACCCAGCAGTGCTATGGCTGGATCAAAGGGTAGACATTCTTTTGTCGCCCTTTGGGCATAGTTCCAGATTGCCCTCCAGAATGGTTGGATCAATTCACAACTCCACCAGCAATGAATTAATGTCCCCACTTTGCCGCATCCCCTCCAGCATTCATCACTTTCCTTTGCTGTTATGTTAGTCAATCTGCTAGGTGTGAGGTGATACCTCAGAGTGGTTTTTATTTGCATCTCTCTGATTATCAGAGATTTAGAACACTTCTTCATGTGCTTATTAATAGTTTCGATTTCTTTATCTGAAAACTGCCTATTTGTGTCCCTTGACCATTTTTCAGTTAGGGACTGGCTTGATTTTTTGTTCAATTGATTTAGCTCCCTATAAATTTGAGTAATTAGGACTTTGTTAGAGGTTTGGAACCCCATTCTTGAAGAAGAGTGCCTGGCCTTGTTGCCACTCTCAATGGCTGGGGGCTGAGACCCCTGAGTCTCTGAGCTTTTCATATCATAGAGTTTAGATCAACATAGGACCATAGAGAACAACTGGCCAGGATCTCCGAAAGGGAAGTCACTAATCCAGGTCCGAGTCATCATCAGAACCCCATGTAGCAAATCCAGTGCTCTTCCCAAGGCTCCTTGCTGCCTCTTTTGTTTCGGTGCTTGGGTTTTAGCCCCAGAGGGGACCCCCTTCTCCACAGTGCTATGGGGGAGGGCTGTGCCCTTCAGGAGCCTGGTTCTTAAGCCCACAGAAAAGCAGAGTCTTCCATCCAGAAATGACCCCTCTTGACAATCTTCTACGTGTCTAGTGAGATTCAAAGTCAAACCCAGCCCTTGTGAGAAGGAATACAAAAACAATGCTCCAATCACTCCCTATTCTGCCAGAATCAGACGCTTACCTTTCATGCTGGGACATAACCCTTCTGTCTGGCTTGGCAAAGAGAAGCGGGGAGTAATGACGCTGTGTGTTCCTTTGCGGAGACCATCTGTGCGAGGACCGGAGCCCTACAGGAATGCTGACACACACACTCCTGGGCTCCTGCTAACAGCCACTTTTATCTTCTTGACTTCTGCAGTCAGCAGGAGGAAGTTGTCTGTGCCCAGAAAGTAGGAGGCCTTTGCTGCAGCCTGGAGGCAACAGCTGCTTCTACCTGGGACTTAGGAGCAGAGGCTTGGAGCAAGAAGGGACCTCAAACACCCTCCCATCCATTCTCCTTCATTTTATACTGGTGGAGAAGGAAAGTGACTCCTCCACTGTCACGCTCATAGAAAGTGACAGAGCCGGAGATGGAGGCAGTAGAAAAAGGACCGGATAGCAAACATGTGTACATAGTATGCGTTTTAATCAGTTCTTATTAATTTATTTTTGGGGAGTCAGAAGACCTGAGTGGGAATCCTGGCTCTCGCATGTCACAGAATGAAAGAATCTCTGAATTTAAACATTGGGAGGAAATTCAGTGGCCAAATCTCCAGGGCAACCCACCCACCAAAGGAGTCTTTCCCTTGTCTTCCCTGGCCTCGCCTTACCGGCCTGCTTTCTTCCCTGTTCATGGCAGCCTTTCTCCCATCTCTATGGCCTTCCATAGATCGTCCCCACGTCCTCTGTCTCCCAGCATGGAATGTGTTCCCTCTTCGTTTCTGCCTCAGCTCAGATGCCACTTCTTCTAGGAAGCCTGCCCTGACTTCCCCAGTTAATAGCCCCCCCCCCCCAAACTCATATTGCCTGTACTGGATCTGTATGTATTGTAAGAGAGCAATACTGCAGAAAACCTGGAGAAAAGATGCAACCAAAGGACGAATTCCAGCGAGAGGGTGACCGGCAGAGGGGAGATGAACAGGGACACCCACGCTGGGGCTGGGGCCTGGGAGACCTTTGGGAGCAGGAGCCAAAGGACGTTTCTCTGCCTTGTGGTGCCTGGTTTTCTCTCCGAATGTTTGGAGTTTGTCTCTGAAAAGGGCCCTCTTCTCAGACTCCAATTCTGCGTCCACACTGAAGCCGTGCTCTAGATCAGGGCTGCTCCTCTCCATCCTCCCTTTCCCCTCCTTCCTTAGAAGAAACCCGTGAGTTATCGGTCAGCTTCTCAGTCAACGCTCGATGGGAATCCCAGCTGGACGCCACCAAAGGGAGCAACAGTTTGGTGGGAGGGGAGGCGGGAGGGGGGGAGGGGGGGCTGACTTTCTGCTCCCTTGTGGCTCGGTCACCATAAGCCACCCGACCCGGATGTACGCCTCACACGTAGAGGAAGAGTTTGGCTTTTCTGCATACCGATTGTTTCCCTCAAGGGAATGCAATGAAGATTGGATCAAATAACGGACGGGAAATGGCTGAGGATCCGGGCCAGTCAGCCTCTTGGGTGGCATTTCTGAGCTGGGCCCGCCAGCCTTCCCGGAAGGGAGAGCCAAAGAAGCAGCGGTGGGGGAGGGGCCCCTTCCTCTCGTCTTCTGTCTGTGGGGTCGGGCTCAGGCCCTGGGCTCTTGTGAGCTCCTAGAGGGCCTCGAGACGCCCAGAGAGCCCTGGCAGTCTGCCCCAGCATCAGGGCTGGCTGCCTCCGTGACTCGGCCTTCGGAGTCCTCGCCTCTTCTTTGAGGCTGAAGAACCAGAGGCCGCGGCCGGAACAACTGCAGGAGCTTGACCGAGGAGGGCACCAGAGACTATTGGATGATGCAGCAAACGGGGGCACGTTAGGATTTGAACCCAGGTCTTCTACCCCCAAAGCTAGGACACTGCCTCACAGCTCGAGATCCGAGCGGGGCCAGAGTGAGAGAGCGGACACCCTGGTCCATCCAGAATCCTGGGCTCCACTCCGGAGAAGCAGCAAAGACCTCCCAGGACGGGCTCTCGGAAGCCGCCCGGCTCAGCCCTCCTCCAAACCCGGCTTCCTGCCTAGCTCTGCATGGTGAGGGGTGACGCCGGCGCCCCGGGGCCGGGCCTCTGGGTGGGGAATGAAGGGAACAGCCAGCCTCCGGCCTCAGGACACCGAGCGGCGGCCTGGCGGAGTCACGTGCCAGCTGCGTCCAGGGGGGCGTCTCCGCGCATGGAGACGGCCAATGAGGCGCCGGATAGAGGCGCACCGGCGGCCCCGACCCGTGATTGCCCTGAGGACGCCGTCCCTCAGCGTCGCTGGCCGCAGCGGGTGGCCGTTTGGCGTTGGAAGGGACGAGTTCATTTGGCCAAGTCGACAGACGTGTCCGTGGCCGGCCGAGCCAGAGCCCTCCCGCCCCCGCGGAAGGCCCGTCAAGGCTCCGTCCATGGCGCAGACGAGCAGACATCCGGGTGCCTCCGGTCCGGGCGGGCTCCGCTCCCCGCCCCTCAGAGCTCCGCGGTGAAGCCCCGCGCGAGGGGCCGCAGTGCCCACGCTGTCGGGCCGGAGCGCGGCGCTCCTGAGGCTCACACAAGGCGCGGGAGCCCGGCGGCCCGTCAGCACCACGGCCAGCGCCGCTCCCCCGAGGCAGAGATGGGCTTCTCGGGCCTCCCTCCCGCCCCACTTTACCCATGAGAAGACGGAGGTCGGACAAGTAACGGCTTTGTCCGAGAGCTCTCAAGTCCTCCCCGGAAGCTTCGGCGGGACCGTCGGGAACGGAGAGCTCCGCGGTTCGCAAACACTCGGCGGCCAGTCCGGCAGCCAATCCACGAGCAATGATTAAGTGCCTGCTGAGTACCAGGACCTGCACTAAGGTGCACTGAAAGAAAAAATGCAATAAAAGGCTCCGTCCAGGGAGGAGCTCAGAGGGGAGAGCAGTGCCATGAAGTCTAGAACGGGTGCGGATTCAAATCCTGCTTCAGCGTGAAAAGCTTCTGAAGGGAAGTTTCTCTCCAGAAAAGCTGCTTTCTTCCTGGGAGATGACATTTGGGGCTGGCCATTGTGAACTCCCAAAGGAGCCCATGACAGGGGATCCCTGACCTTGCAGTGGCTCCCAGAGCTAAAGGCGAACAAATACAAGGGTTTGACTTCTTGGACCTCCAGCTCTCTCCTCTGTAAAATGGGGACAACCAAACAACTGACTAGGTCGAGGCGTTGAAACAGCTTTTGAAAGCTCCCCGGCTCTAGGAAATGGCATTTCTGAAGCAGCTGCTGTGGGTGAGCTTTGGGTCCACAAAGACAACGTGCTCTTTTTCATAGGCTCTAGAACAGGAAAGAACTTGGGGTCACCGTGCCCTGCCCCTTGTTTGACAGGCGAGGAAGTGGAGGTCACAAGTAAGAATGAGTGTGAACATTAAGAGGCCGCTTTGAGGCCTGCAAACTACGATTCCTCGGACAGCCCGTGTGATCGTCCCCACTGGAAGAAATGGGTGCTTTGCTCATTAAACTTTGCAGATAGCACATGTGGTGATGGAAGGCACCAGAACAATGGAATATGGAATCCCGACATATTTGGACAGATACCGGTCTGAAAGATAACAAGGACACAGAGAAGATCTTACTCTCCAGTTAAGAAATCTGCGTCCTAGTTAATGGCCCTTGTGACCTCGTGTCTGATACATCCAAAGATCCACACTGGTGGAAGAACTCACTATTTATCCAGAACTGGGGGTGCAGCTGGGTAGCTCAGTGGATTGAGAGCCAGGTCCAGAGATGGGAGGTCCTGGGTTCAAATCTGGCCTCAGACATTCCCAGCTGTGTGACCCTGGGCAAGTCACTTGACCCCAATGGCCTAGCCCTTACCACTCTTCTGCCTTGCAGCCGATACACAGTATTGATTCTAAGATGGAAGGTGAGAGCTTAAAAAAAAGAACTCTGGGAAAACTGGCCTGGACCAACATCTCATACCATACATCCGAGCCTACCCAAGCTTACAGCAGGGCTTCTTCCTCAGTCCCACCAGGAAAGAAAGAGCTGGAATTCTCTGAATGCATTCTCAGTGCTGGGGCAGCAGCCATATAAGTTCCTGTTACTGTCAAGGTGACATCCTTAACCGCACTCAGTTTTGTTTGCCTTATTTCTCATAGTGCCTACATCATAGGCTTAGTGTGGAGATGAGGCGATTTGGTGGAAGTTTATCACAATGCCTAGGACACAACAGGTGCTTAATAAATACTTGCTTCTTCCTCCTGCCCTAAATCCTTTCATTCCTTTCTTGTGCTTCTTTCCTAGCTCCTTCTCTCTCTTATTCTTTCCCTTCCTTTTCTATCTCTCCTTCCCTTCCATTTTCTTTCCCCCTTCCTTTACTTCTCTACCTCCCTTTTCTTTTCTTTCCTTCCCTCCTTTCTTTCCTCCCTCCCCCTCCTTTATCCTTCCTCCCTCCCTTACCTCCTTCCTTCCTTCCTTCCTTCCTTCCTTCCTTCCTTCCTTCCTTCCTTCCTTCCTTCCTTCCTTCCTTCCTTCCTTCCTTCCTTCCTTCCTTCTTTCCCTCCCTTCCTCCCTCCCTCCCTCCCTTCCTTCCTTCCTTCCTTCCTTCCTTCCTTCCTTCCTTCCTTCCTTCCTTCCTTCCTTCCTTCCTTCCTTCCTTCCTTCCTTCCTTCCTTCCTTCCTTCCTTCCTTCCTTCCTTCCTTCCCTCCCTCCCTCCCTCCCTCCCTCCCTCCCTCCCTCCCTCCCTCCCTTCCCTCCCTCCCTTCCCTCCCTCCCTTCCTCCCTTCCCTCCCTCCCTCCCTCCCTCCCTCCCTCCCTCCCTCCCTCCCTTCCTTCCTTCCTTCCTTCCTTCCTTCCTTCCTTCCTTCCTTCCTTCCTTCCTTCCTTCCTTCCTGCCCACTCCTTTCCTCTTTCCCTTTTTCAGATCCTAGCTTCATGATCCTGGAAAAGTCATCTTAATTCTGTGCCTTAGTTTCCTCTTTGTAGAGTAGATAATCATAATACCTACTTTGAAGGATGTTTATACAAATCAAATGAACTCTGACTCTTCTCATTATTGTTCTTAGCTGGACAAAGCTATGGTTTAGGCATGACTAGGGCCATTGTCTCATCTGGGGCCATCCTTCTCTGCCAGTTTACCCAGGGCTGTTTTCAGTCCTATGACAGAGAGATTAAGCAGAAACGCTATTTTCCCTGAAGAATAAAAGCAACCAAACAAAAAAAAATCTCAGCAGAAAAATTCTGACGTGACAAATGAGTTTGACATGGGGAAGAAAAGCCAAGCAAACAAAGAATTTCTTGCCTTTTCTTTCCTTCTTTCTTCTTCAAGAGAAGGTGAATTTTTTCCTGGCTCCCTTTGTTCCTTGGGGAGCTTCCAAATGTATCTTAATTATTCTCATCATCACTTTTCATGCTTTCTTAAGTCTTTCTATTATTTGGGCCCATTTTCAGAACCAGACAAAGGCTGTAGTCTGGGGAATAATGAGTGATGGGCATGAAGGAATGAAGACCTCTAGAGAGGGATTCATCACCAACTTTGGGGAAGATTCTGGCTCCAGCTCCAAAGGTTAGGAGGGAACCTAAGGCTGTTGGTCCTTGGGCTGGAGCCAAAGTTAACTGCCCAGCCTAATAATTGTGCAGTTGAGACTTTGTCCCAACCTCTGACCATATCTGGTGCTCCCCCCTCCCCCCCCGGGGTAATCAGTCACCAGGGCAAGGGTTGTGATTCCTATTTTAGAGACTAAGGTTCAGAGTGGACCAGAGGATTGTGAAAACGAGGATAAGGATCAGGGAGAAGGGCTGAGCTCAGCCCTGGGAGATTGACCTAAAGGAATTCAATTAAACCAACATTAAATCCCCATTTCGTGTAGGTCCTCTACTGGATTATGGGAGCACAGTGAGGATAAAAGGGACCTAACATATCGCCAGTCCACATCACCAGGGCCCTTACTAATGCACAATATGTCAATAAGACAACGAAGCTCAGCCCTGGCGTAGAGGCTAGAGGAGGCACCTGAGCTAGGAGGGTTCTGGAGCCAGCCCGAGGCCTGAGGCAGCCAATTGTTAAATTTCCAGTGTGAGAATTTTCACCTGAAAGACCAGCAAGCCAGAAAGCAGAGCTGAATTCTATTTGCCTTCAGACTTAAGAGTGATGGGGGAAACGTTGATAATGCGGATTAAACTGGGCAGATGTGGGCTGCATCCCCCCTAGTGAAGGGCTGCCTGCCTCCTCCATGGACTCTGCCCCACTGAGCACGTGTGAGGTGGCCCCAGTCCTTTGGAGCCCTCCTGGCTGGCAGCACCCTTGGGGGCAGCATGGAGGCCGCCGGGAGTCTGTCACATGGAGCTGAGCACCCCCTGCACCCACACAGTTAAGTCTCAGGTAGGTGGAAGGAGAAGCACAAGCTGAAGAAGAATTGGGGGACGGCCGAGGCTCAGTCCGTCCCGTCCTCCCCAGGTACTGCAGGAGGAAAGGGAAAGCGGGAGCCCCTCTGCTCCAGCAGGCCCTGCGCCAAAGTCTGGGGGGCTCCCGAGGGGGCATTTGGCCTTCCCCTGAAGACCCCCAGCGATGGCTCTCCTGGCTGCAGGCTTCTCCGATTGGACCCATTTGATAAGGGGTCGTTTGGAGGAGGATGGACAGACGTGGCTCTGACAGCACACCAAGACTTAGAGGAGACTATGGGGCGCAAACCTCTCACTGTACAGATGGGGAAATGGAGGCCCCGGCTGGACAGTGGACATGCTTGAGGCCATTCCAGGTCCCTGAGTGGCAGAATCAGTGAGATTTCTCTGTACAGCAGCTGGAGGCATCACTTGGAGGGCTCTGGGCTTGGGGACAGTTCAGCGTCTCTCCATTACTTGGATAAAGAGGCAGGGACTGGATGCCAGGGAGACCAGGGTTTGAATTCTGCCTCTGACAGTGACTAGGTATACCTGGGAAAGGCAATCCGAAACTATGAGACTCAGTTTCTTCTTCTGTAAAATGGGACAATAACATCTATGTCCTGAAGTCAAGTAAGTTAACATCTATAAAAATTTTAAAGTAAGAGAAATGAGAATCGATGTTTTCCAGGCCAACAAGCATATATTAAGCACCTACTATGTGCCAGGCCTGTGCTAATCCCTGGGGATACAAAGAAAGTCCAAATGAGCCCCTGTCTTGCCTTCAAGGCTCTTGTGATAGAGTGGAGACAGAGTGGTCTCATTTGCAGGGGACCCAAAGCTAGACGGGACAGTTCCAGGGAGAGGGTCCAGAAGAGCCCACCGGATGGAGAAGGGCTTGGAGCCCAGGCCATAGGAAGAAGATTGATTGAAGGAAGCCTGCCTCCTGCCAGCTCAAGCTGCCTTGCATCAGCCGTTATGGGCTCCTTGAGCTGCTCACCTCTTGTCTGCAGTGTGGGGAAGGGGATGCTCTTTCCAGCCCAGGGTTTGTCACCAAGTGATCTCCCAGCTCCAGAATGGACAGCTGGAACCGGATGGCTTCTGGGATCCGTTCCAACTCTAAGATTCCATGATCCTGTGACTAAACACAAGAGGAAACCGAGGCACTGGGTTTAGAAGCCACTGGCCCAAGGTGATTAGGAAGGAGAGCCAAGAATCAAGCTTTGGGCTCCCCATGGCCAGGATTCTATCCACTCAGAAAGCCCTCCATCACCCCATCTCTTTGACACCCCTTAATAGTTTGTAGGGAAATAGAAGGCTGTGTGTTGAGGAATAGGGGGGAATGGCCATCCCTCAGGGAGGGAAGACAGAGAAGGCAGCCATTGGTGGCCTCCAAGAAGAGCAGCTTTAATATGGATGAGTCTTTGTGAGTCTCGACCACTGGAGCCACTTCCTAGGAAACAGAGCTGTGGGGCTGTTGCTCATTGCTTTCGGGTCTTTGGATTTATTGCTGGTCATTAATTGGGAGGCTGTGACACCAGGAAGAAGAAACAAGATGAAAGTCACAGCCAGGGCCAGGCAGAGTTAATTTGGCAGCTGGTGGCAGGACTGGGAGTCCACAGAAGCTATTAGCACCCGCTTGTTCCCTCGTGAACACTGGGGAGGAGAGATATTAGGAAAGCGGCCACAAGGGATGCAGAGTGAGTGGTGGAGGGTTTCAGACACCTTTTGGTGGAAGCATGAACTATGAGCTTTTAACACTGGTACAGAGATGAGTCCCCTTCCTGTCTGCAAGTCCCTGAGCACAGAGCTCTCTATCAACTTCCCTCCATAATTTATGTCCCTTAAGTAGCTCCTATTTGGACCTTGCCTGCAGGTTTAGCAACATTATCTCCTTTGATCCTCACAGCAGTCCTCTATTGTAGGAAGGAATCAGGATTCCTCATAACATTTATACAGTGCTTTAAGATTTAGCCCATGAAGCATCCTTTCATCCACCCATCCACCCACCCATCCATCCATCCATCCATCCATCCACCCACCCATCCATCCATCCATCATCCATCCATCCTTTCATCCATCCACCCACCCATCCATCCATCCATCCATCCACCCACCCATCCATCCATCCACCCACCCATCCATCCATCCATCATCCATCCATCCTTTCATCCATCCACCCACCCATCCATCCATCCACCCATCCATCCATCCATCCTTTCATCCATCCATCCATTCATTCATTCACTCTTTTATTCCACAAACATTAAGCATCTTGTGTGGAGCCCTGCACTGAGTACTGAGGAAGATACAAGGTTTGGGGCAAATCTGATCCCTTTCTCATTGGGTTCACAGCATGGATGGGAGGGTCAGAGTGGAAAAGAGACCCAGACGCAGAGGCAGAGTTCTAATACACCACATTACATGGTCTCCATATCTGAGTGCTACTTGTCATTGCTTTCACCCTCTTCAAGTTGTCATCGGCATATATTGGTGGATAGAATCCTGGACCCAGAGTCCCAAAGACCTGAGTTCAAACTCAGCTTTAGCTGCTTCCTAGCTCTATGGCTCTGGGCAAGTCATTTAATCTCTGTTTGCTCCAATTCTCTCACTTGTAAAATGAAAACAACATCAAATCAGATGGCGTATAGAGTGCTTTGCAAACCTTCAAGTGCTCTTATTAATCATCCCAATACTCCCCCCCCCAACATACTTAAGATAATAAACTATTTTTGTTTCTTCTTTGTATCCACGGTGCCTCCCATATGGGAGGTGCTTAATAAATGCATGTTGGATTGGATTGGATAGGCAAAATACTTTGTGATGTCTAGGAGGTGGGGAGGAGCTCACTATCAACGAGAAGGGTCCTAGAATCTTATGATTTCCAACGAGGGAGGGAATGAAATTAGACTCTATCATTTTATAGAAGATGCAGACGGTTCTCAAGTCTACTTATCTAGCCCTAATCTCTTTCCTGACCTCTAGTCACGCAGGTCCAACTACCTAATGGGCACATTAAGGTCAACATCACCAAAATGGAACTTGCCATCTTTCCCCCCAACCCTCCCTTCTTTCAGACTTGTTTATGTCCATTGATGGCCTTCCAGTGGATCAGGCTTGAAGTCCAAGTGTCATCCTTAGCTCTCCACTCTCATTTGCCATCTTGACTCAGTTGCCAAGTCCCGTTGATGATGCCTTTAAAAAATCTCTCACGTGTTCCCTTCTCTCCCCTGACATCACCGCCATATTGGTGCAGGCTTCATCACCTCAACTGGATGATTGCAATTGCTTTGGACTTCTCTGCCTTTCAAAGTCTTCTCTCCACTCAGATCTTCCTAAAGATTGTGTCTCCTTATCACACCCAGCATTAAATATAAAGGTCTCCATTTGCTTTTAAGGTCTTCAATAAGCCAACACCTTCCTCTCTCTTAGTCCCCCCCCAAAAAAAAAACCTCTACAAACCAACCACACTGGCCTACTGTAATGGCAAGCAATGCTCCTGTGAGAGGGACTATTGTAAGAGGGGGTTCCATAAGGACTTCTCCCATTTTGGACTCCTTTCAGCAATACTCCATGAAAATGGTAAGCATCTATGACTAGTACATTTTCCTCAGACTCAGTTTCCTCACCTGTAAGATGGGAATAATAATATCACCTGCCTCATGTTATGAGGATCAAATGATTGGGCATATTAATTGTTTTTCAAAATTTAGAGCATTAAGCCAATAGCAGTGAGCTAGCAATGCACTGCCTATAGATATGTGATCTTGAGAAACAGAGAACTTATTGTATGGCAATTAAATGCTAGCTTAAAGTCAGGAAGACCTGAGTTCAAATCCTACCACTAACATCTGGCAAGTTCCTTAACTTCTATGCACCTCAATTTCCTAGATCAGTAAAATGGGATAACAATGCCTATAGTGTTATGTTTTAGGTGGCAGAGTGTTGGATTTGGACTTAATGTCAGGAACACCTGAGTTCAAATCCTACCACTAACATCTAGAAAGTTCCTTAACTTCTATGCACCTCAATTTCCTAGATCAGTAAAATGGGATAACAATGCCTATAGTGTTATGTTTTAGGTGGCAGAGTGTTGGATTTGGACTTAATGTCAGGAATACCTGAGTTCAAATCCTGCCTCAAACAGTGATTTTAGCCATGAGACCCTGGACAAATCATCCAACTTTTCAGTTTACTCATCTGAAAAAAGGGGGATCGTAACAGTACCTGCTTCATCAAGTTGTTATGGGGATAGAATGAGATAACATATACCATGCTCTGCAAACCTTAAAGCGCCATTTAAGGGCTCGCTATTACAATGACGATTATGCTGGTGCTTGGTAGACCTTCTTCTGTAGACAATACACTGGACACCTCATCCTAGAGGAAAGGGCAGTGGATTTGGGATCAGAACACCGGGGTTTGAATCCCTTTTCGAATTCCTACTAGATGTGAGACCTTGGGGTGGCCATCTTTCTTTCGAGCCTTACTCTCCTGCTTTGCAAGAAGCAGTGGATTCTGGGGGAAGGAAGGGCACTAGGTAATCTCTAAGGCTCCCTCCAGTTCCTCTAACCAATGGGTCTGAGATTGTCTTAGATCTGTGAAACCACCGAGTCATCTCCTTTGGTGTCCGAGATGTTGTAACCTGGACTTGCCAAGTCAGAGGTGTTTGTTCTGTATTTTGTCTAAACAGTGCCCTGGGATGAACGGGTTTATTGTACTTATTTTTTAAGATGTCAAAACAGGCTGCTGTCCTAGAATTTAATTCCACTTTATTTTTATAAAGCTCGCCAGCAAGGAAAACCTGACTCTCACCGGGGAAGACGGATGGACTGGCTTCAGATTGCCAAGTAATTGTTTCCCCCTCCCATTTGGCAGAATTTCAAGCCCAAAGATAAATTGGATATTGAGCAAAGTTATTGACTGGACAAAAAATAGATGACCACAAAGCCAAAGAAGAGAAGAGGTGGAAGGAAGCTGGGAACTGGCCATCAGAGGGAGGGCAAAAGCATCTCAGGGGGAAAAAGGTCTCTGGGAGAGAGGACATTCTGTCACAGATGCCTGATCTCTGGGAAAAGGACATCCATCCCTGGGGAACCATGTGGTGGAGAACAAGGTATTTGTGGGAGGGGCAAGAGGAGCTGGTGGCTGGCTAAGGGTCTCCCCCTCTTTGTCTTCCTTGCATTTACTTTCAGTTTCACCAAGCCTTAAAAAAAGCTCCTCTCTGATCACCAGTGCTTGTAGAATTGGACTTAGAATCAGGGAGATCTGAGTTTGATTCCTGCCTCAGAGACCTGCTGGCTGTGGGACCCTAACCAAGTCCCTTAACCTGTCTCATTTTCTATGTTCTCTTCTGTAAAATGGAGATCATAATACATAGAGTATTATGTGGGAAATTGGGATTATTAGGGCCACTTTCTTCAAAAAGACATGGAGACAGCTTGAAGTAATGGGGAGAAGACTGGATTGACTTCAGCCACAATGTCCTCACCTACAAAAGGAGATCAGTGATGGCATTCCTGGGGGGGGGTGCTGTGCTAACAACCCCATGAGACCACTTAGCATATCTTAATGTTCTGTGAAAATGTTAGGGACTGGATGCGCCATCTCTTGCTTCTGATACTTATGAAGTCAGTGTTCGCCGTTAGGCTGTCCATCTGTCACTTTTCCTACAGATTCCTACCTGCCTCCTTTTCTGATCACATATCTCCTGGCTCTGCTTAGGTGCCAGTCTTTGCTGGCCAAACACCCCAGCCAAATGATGCCCACCTGGGACCTCTCCATTGCCTCTAGGGGTTGCTCCTTTAAAGAGGAGTTTAAAGAGTCTTCAAAATCTGTAGTTGTTCAAGATTGGGAGCCATCGCTCATCCCCAGAAGAGAACCACCTTGACAAAGATTGATTTGGGGGCTTGGGGGGGTGTTAGGGCATCTTGGGGTCTCTGAAATCACTCACCATTTCCTTGACGCAAGCTAACCTGGACATTTCCTTCCGGGCATTTTTCAAACGTTGATTTATTTCCTCTGAGAGTTGTTAGGCCAGTCTTTGAGGAAGCCTGGCAGAGTTCAGGGTTTGATGCAGTCAGGGCGAGATCCCGAGCCTCAGGAAGATCTCACCATCTAGAGGGAAGCCCTGTCCCATTTGAAATAACGGTGGGGGATGGTGGATTGGGAAGCCTTGGGTTTGGGTCCTTGCTTTGATGTTTACAACCTCTGTGATTGTGGGTAAGATACAGAATGGTTCATTGCCTTGCCATGATCTTGTACATGTCTAATTAGAGATATGATGTCTTTTCAATTAGAATGCACACTTCTTGAAGGCAAAGGCTGTGCTCACTCTTTATATCTGTTTAACTTAACACAGTGCCTGGCAAATAGGAAGTGGTTAATAAGTGCTTTTTAACCCACCCCCTCTGTCTGCCTCTCTCTGTCTTCTCTCTCCCTCCCTCCCTCCGCTCTCTCTCTCTGCCTCTCTCTCTGTTTGTCTTCTCTCTTCCTCTCTCTCTCCCCCCTCTCTCTGTCTCTCTCTTTCTGTCTCTCTCTCTGTCTCTGTCCTCTCTCTCTGTTTCTCTCCCTCTCTCTCTGCCTCTGTCTGTCTCTGTCTTCTCTTTCCCTCCCTCCCTCTCTCCCTCTCCCCCCTCTCTGCCTCTCTCTCTGTGTCTCTGTCTTCTCTCTCCATCCCTCTCCCCTTCTCTTTTTCTCTCTCTCTGTCTGTCTGTCTCTGTCTCTCTCTTTCTCTCTTTGTCTGCCTCTCTCTGTCTCTCCCTTTCTCTCTCTGTCTCTTTCTCTTTCTCTGTCTGTCTGTCTGTCTCTCTCTGTCTGCCTCTCTCTCTGCCTCTGTCTCTGTCTTTCTCTCTCTGTCTCTTTCTCTGTCTCTGCCTTCTCTCTCTCAAGAGTTTACTACGTGACTTCTGGGGTCCCTTCAGCTTTAGAACAACCACATAACTGTGGCAAACATGCCCTTTGGTCTTCATATCTGTTCTTAACAGAGCAAAATAATAATCATCAATATAAACACAGTGCTGTAAGGTTTGCATAGCATTTACCCATCATATCTCAAAGGATCTTTCCAACAACTCTGTTAAGCAGGTGCAATTCTTTCTCCTATTACGTTAGTGAGGAAAGTGATGAGAGATGTCAGCTAATTTGCCCTCAGTTTCATGGCTAATAAGTGCCAGATAGACAGATAGGTAGCACAGTAGCTAGGGTGTTGGATGCTAAGAAAGGGCTGAGTTCAAATCCTACCTCAGACATTTACTAGCTATGTGACCCTAAAAATTTCTGTCTGCCTCAGTTTCCTCATCTGTAAAGTGGGATAATAATAGAGCCTATTTTATAGGTTTATTACAGAAATCAAATGAAATAGAACATATAGCTCTTTCTAAACCTTAAAGTACTAAAGAAATGCTATTAGCTACTAAGTAGTCCTCAGAATTCGTGAGTCGCATAAGGACAATCTCCTGGGGATGAGCTGCTGCAGCCTTTACTTCTAGCCCTTGGACCACTGACAAATGGTTCACAACCAAGTGTACAACCAAAGCCTTGCAAGGTTTGTAGGAACTGGCAGGTCTTGTGCATCTCTAGCCACGCATTTGCTATTCTCGGGTCATCTTCCTAGTGTGCCGAGGGCTTAGAGCAGGACATCAAGGCAGGCAGCTTGCCAATGGCCCTCCTAAAATCAGATACTTGAGC
This sequence comes from Monodelphis domestica, assembly GCF_027887165.1. Taxonomy (NCBI): domain Eukaryota; kingdom Metazoa; phylum Chordata; class Mammalia; order Didelphimorphia; family Didelphidae; genus Monodelphis; species Monodelphis domestica. The sequence continues at coordinate 753,599,499 of NC_077227.1, read as the reverse complement.
CTGAACAAAATTCTGCAGACGTGGTCTAACAAGGGTGAGGAAAATTAAGGCTGGATCTTCTCGTACTCTGCGTATGGGACGTCCGTTCAGGAAGCCTAGCACCAAATGAGCGTTTCTGGCTGATAGAGCACATTCTTGACCTTCCAGTAGATTGAGCCTGTAGTTTATTTGACTCCCCTCCCCATCTTTTTCACATAAATTGCTCTGCAGTCACATCCTCATCATCCCATGTGAGCGTAATTGATTTTTGGAGGCTAAGTGTAGCACTTTACATCTATTCGATGCCATTTAACACTATTGTCTTCCTTGTCAGGCCCTGTCCTTGGTGCTAGAATAAGAAGACAAAAATGACACATGTCCTGCCCTCCAGGATTTACAGTCTCTCAGGTGAAACAACTTGTGCCCATTTAAGGAGGTAGGCCATGGAAGCATGGCTTCACTCATATAGGGAAGTCCTTAACAAGAACACGCTCTGCCAAGGCAAACTGGAACATTCTCTTCAACTTATGGTCTGGGGGAACCCTCAGACAAAGGAACAACCCCAGAGCTCACAGCACTAGGGGGTTCTGGCAGCTGGGGAGTAACATCCAGCCAAATCTGCTGCATGTGGCACCTGGGGGAACCTAGGGACAGTGCCCCATCTTCTCCAGAAGTGGTGCTGAGCCTTAACATACAGGCAAGATCATGAAGAAAGCTCCCCCAAATGAATAAAAGACAAAGAGGACCCTTGCGGTTGCATGGGGCCTATGACCACAGGAAATGACTTGGCCAGGGTCACACAGCCACTATATTCTAGGTCTTCTAGCTTCCAAGGGGAGCTTTCTTTCCACCACACTATGCTTCCTTTGGTACCTAAATGAGAATATGGAAAATATTAACAAAGCAAATGTTGGAGGTATCTGGAAAGGTTTCATGGAGGAAGCAGTGCTTAAGCTGAGCCTTGAATGAAGGTTAGGATTATAAGAGGAAGAAGTGGGGAGGGACAGCATGCCAGGTATAGGGAATAGTCAGGGCAAAATCACAAAGACTGGATAGAGGACATTGTCTGTGAGGACGAAAGGAAGGCCAGTATGGCTGGACCACAGTGTGAGGGAAGAGGAAGACATTAAGGCTGATTACAAAGAGCTTCAAATGCTCTTTAAGAGTTTTGACACTATTGGTCTGAAATACAGAGTTCAAACCATTAATGTAGCTTCCTGGCCACTTAGAGCACAAAGGCAGCCCCTGGGAGTCAGGGATTTCTCCCATAGGCTTGACATGTGCTTCTGATGGTCATGCCAGCAGAGTCAGCAAGAGGCAGGGAAGCTGGGTCCAAAGAAATCAATTCTGTATCTTTGAAGAAGAGTCTTTATACCTGTGACTAAGGAACAAGCCTGAGTCTTCCTTTTGCTGTTAGATGGTCTATGAGTGTGCCTGTTTGTTCCAAACCTGGATCTGCACACCTCTTCTTAGATTGAGGTCTCCAGACTGGCCTGGACTGGCCTGAGTTAAGTCTGCCCTATATTTGGTCTTGGTTAGGAGATTAGGATTGGAGAAATCCCATGGCTGCAACTTCTGCTTCTGGCATCCAAGATGGAAGAGCAAGAAATGTTCCTAGCTTGCCCCAACCCATCTCCAAACAACCACCAAAGAAAAGAGCAAAGCCTCAAAGCACACTTTGGACTGTTAGAACCTCCAGAAGACAGAGTGAAGCAGGGTTTCAGCCAAGGAAAACAGAGAGAGGCAGCAGGAAGATCCCGTCTTGCTAGAGTAAGAAGTGAGAGCAATGGAATCAGTACTGAGGAGTGGCCTGGTACAAGCACATCGAGGGATCCCTCAGCGGAAGGAGCTCACAATACCAGGGATGCTGACAACGGAGGAGTAAAATCCAGCTAAATTCACTGCACATGGCACCTGGGGGAGCCCAGGGACAGTATTCCTTCCACCTCAGAAATGGAACTGAGCCTCTTCAGGCAGGAAAGATCAGGGAAAAAGCCCTGCCCCAAGCAGATAAAAGACCAAAAAACTCATGGCTGAAGTGGGGGAGAGCAGTGAGCATGAAGAAGGGAGTCATGAGGATCAGCAGTCCTTTTTAAGTCCTGGGGCCACACAGTGTGACAGTGATTCTAGCCTCTTCCTCTTGACTTGGTGGAACTAAAAGGTTAACTGTACCTGGGCATTTAGTATGTAAAGTGATACAAATTGGTCTTGTACCTTTATGGACTATGCCTTGAGGGTGACAAATGTTACAAAGATCTATTTGTTGTGTTTGGGGGTGATAGTGACCTCAAGACCTACCAGCTGTTGTGGTCCTTGGACCTCCTTAAAGACTCCTTTGGGGATTGTTTGAGAACTGTGCTGAATGTACTGCTTGGGACTATTTATACGGCCTTTGGGGGGCCATTGAGAACTGTGCCATGTGGCCTTGGTTAGGAGTCTTTGCTCCAAAGTCCTGGGTAATGTGCTTGAAGGACAATACTTGATGTTCCTTAGGATCACACTCAGGGACCTTTATGGAACTGAGAATAGGGAGCATTGTGCCAAATAGATCCCAGGTGATTTGTTGAAGATGGCAGTGGATGGCTCCTGTGTATTAACTTAAAGAGACAAAGTCACTCTTGTTCCATCTCTGTGAACTCAAATTTCTCTCTCTCTCTCTCTCTCTCTTTCTCTCTCTCTCTCTCTCTCTCTCTCTCTCTCTCTCTCTCTCTCTCTCTCTCTCTCTCTCTCTCAATTTTTCTATCACTCTGTTTCTATCTCTGCCAATCTGTCTTTCTATCTGTGCCTGGACACCACTAATTATAGGGTCATAGCTTTAGAACTGGAAGGGACCTTAGAGGTCATTAAACCCAAACTGGACAAGGGAAAAAGCCAATCCAATTCCCTCCCCCTCCCCTTTTTGTTTTCTGCCACTACGAATGATTATTGACCTAGAAAGGAAAGAATAAAAATGAATAATAGGGAGCCAAGATTGAAGATAAATAGAAAGATAGTAGCTGTCTTTGAAGAGTTCAAATTATCAGCCCAGATGAATTCCATCCTTGGACACTAAGAGCACTGGCGGAGTTAATGGTTGTGCCTCTGTCAGTGACTTTTGAAAGACTGTAGAAGATGTGAGAGGTGCCATAGGATGGGAGAAGGGCAGATTTGCAACCAGAAATTCTTGTATTTACTTATACATCTACACGCTGTCTCTCCCATCAGAGCACGAGCTCCTTGTGGTCTTCCTTTTGCCTTGAGATACCCAGTGTCTTGCCCCGTAGACTACCTCTTATTCCACATGGAATTTGGTGGGAGTGGGGAAGGGCATCCTACAGAAGGAGGGAAAAGCAGTAGGATCCTAGGAAAAATGTCATAGGGTCATTTTTACACCCCGAATTTTGTTACCCTGGAATAGTTATGACACTAGGGAAGGGTAAGTTATGTTTTGACTTTCAGAAAGGGGAGATTTGAAAGCTATTGGCCAGTGAGTTTAGCTGTGATTACTAGCAAGTTTTTAGACCAATTGATAAAAGGGATGGATAATGAGAATCTAGATAAGGCAGCAGTAATCACAGCAAACTTGCCTGGTTTCAGAAAGAACAGTTTTTGACAGACAGTTATTTCTTTTGTTGACAGACTTACTACACTGGCAGAGTAGGGTTTGTCAACTTGAAGGAAGTCTTTAAAGAAAGGCCTGGAGGATATTTGCTTGGCCAAAAGTTTGATTCTGTTATCAATGACTTGGTCAAAAGCATATATGACATGTCTATCAAATTGCTAGTTCCTTTGCATTCTACCCTTGTTAGACAGTATATTCAGTACCATGTCCAGTTTAGGGGGTTCCATATTAGTAAAGACATTGATCATTTGTGGAGCATCCAGTGGAGGTCAGTAAGCATGGTGAAGAGTCTTGGGATCCTGTCATAAGAGGTTCCCACTGAAGAAATCCAGCAAGTTTGACATTGAAAAAGATTCCAGGAGACATGAGCATGCCTTAAATCATCTAGAGGGATGTCATGTGTAAGAAGTATTAGATTTGTTCTGTTGAGTCTCATAGGGTAGATCTAGGGGGACTGAGTAATACATTCTGCATGAGCATAAACTCACCTGACCCAATGACTGACTCTCCATCACCTCCAGAATCAAACACAAAATGTTTTGGCATTCAAAGCCCTTCCTAAACTTCCAGTATTCTCACATCTTATTCCCTAACACATGCTCTCATGCTCTTTGATCCTCCTGACTGTTCCTCAACAAGATACTTTGTCTTTGGACTCCAAACACATTTTGTCTGGCTGCCCTATTTGTCTGGAAATATTCTTCCCTCCTCATTTCTTCACCCTGGCTTCCCTAGCTTCCTTAAATTAACAAACAAAATGCCATCTTTTACTGAAAGTCTTTCCTAAGTCCTCTTGATTCCAGTGTTCTTCCGTTCTTGTTTCCTATTTATCCTATACAGTTTCTCTCTCTCTCTCTCTCTCTCTCTCTCTCTCTCTCTCTCTCTCTCTCTCTCTCTCTCTCTCTCTCTCTCCTATCTCTCCATCCATCCATCCATCCATCCATCCATCCATCCATCCATCCATCCATCCATCCATCCATCCGTCCCTCCTTCCCTCCGTCCGTCCGTCTGTCTGTCTATCTGTCTATCTATCTATCTATCTATCTATCTATCTATCTATCTATCTATCTATCTATCTATCTATCTATCTCTCCACCCACACACCCATCTATCATCTATCCACTTATCTGTCTATCTATCTGCATGTGGTGTCCCCCATTAGACTGCAAACTCCTTGAGGGCAGGGACTATTGTTGATCTCTTTTTGTGCCTCCAGGTGCTTGGCACAGTTCCTGGCACAAAGAAAATGCTTGGTCAATGTTTATTGATTGACTGAGTAATGAATGGAAGTTACAAAGAGGCAAGGATTAGATGATGTTGAGAAAAAACTTCCCAGCAATAAGAGCCATCCCAGAGTGGAAGGAGCTACACTGGAGGTGGTGGGCTCCCTGTGGCTGCAGGTTCTCAAGCAGAAGGTGGACAATCACTTCAGGAATGTCCCAAAGGAGATTCTTGTTCAGGTGTGATTGAATATTCTCTTCCAGTGTGGAAGTTCTGTGATTTGGGGAGCACCTTGACATCCTCCTCCCTGGCTATCTGGCAGAAAGGGTGCTTGGGGCCCTGGGTGTCTCTGACTGCTCAGGCAGGGGATTGACCCCTGGCTCATCACCTCCTAGTCTTGAAGAAGCAGCTTTTAGGAGGGTTCCTCACGAGCTCTCTTGGTCAGCTTTTCGGAGTGGTATTAATGGCAGCTGCCCCTGAAGTGCCTGATCAATGGCAGTCGCTGGCCAGGGGTGGGAGACTGATGATCATTGATACTTTCTGATCCCTCACAAGCTTCTCTCAGAAAAACCTAATCCTGCTCTTTGCTGACTGTTGAGATAGGCATTAGAGGAGAGACAGACAAATGGATAGGCAGCTGGAGGAAGGCAGAGAGAGATACACACAGAGACAGGGAGCCAGAGCCAGACACAAAGAGACAGAGAGACAAAAAGAGACAGAGAGACACAAAGAGAGAGACACTGAGACACACAGAGACAGAAATAGGCACAGAAAGAGAGAGAGACAGAGGCAGAGAAAAAAGAGAGTGAGGTACAGAGACAAAGAGACTGAGACACAGAGAGAGCCAGAGACAGACAGAGGGAGCCCGTCATGAATTACAGAATGAACCAGTAACAAAGGGTTTCATTTCTCCTTAATAAAGCATATTCCAGATCAATTCAAGGAAGGGAGCAGGCTCTCCTGCCCCCTCTCCTTTATATCACAGCCAGCCTGCTGACTCATGAACAATGTGCCCGGTGGCCCATAACAGCATGGCCAGCCCACATGCTCTGGTGCTCGCCCATTGGTCCCAGGGTTCCTAGAAAGCAGGAAAGACAGACTGCCAACCAGAGGGCCCAAGGACAGCGCCTCAGAGAACCCTACTTATCCTCTTTCACTGTCCGCCTTCCCTTGCCCCGGTGGAGATGCCTCTGTTTAACGTGGCTTTTTCTCTCCCAGGACTGCCCCATTTCTGCCCACACTGTGGCCCACGCCTGGAACTCACTTCTTTCTCCGATCTGCCCCTTGAGATCTCTCACTTCCTTCAAAAGCCGCCGCCGCCTCCTCCTCCTCCGGGAAGCCTGTCCTGCTTACCCTGGCTGCAGGAGCCGCTCTGCTAGATTCCTTTGCAATCACTTCATATTTGGTTTGCACACGTGATCCCTGCCTCCACCCCGCCCCCCTTCTGTCCGGTAGAATGTGGGGCAGAGGCTGTTGCTCTGCCTCTTCTTTGTTGTGACCCCGAGCCTGCCGGCCGGAAGACTCGGGATGCAAATGGCTCTAAGGAACCGATTATTAAGGGACCCCGGAACCTAGAACGCGGCAGAGAAGAGCCGCCTATTTTGCTGAGGGGGAGACTGAGGCAGAGTCACCCACAGGGAGTTGGTACAGGCTTGGGACCTACGGGGGATGGAGGAGGAGTAGCCGAGGACGTTTTCCTCCTGAGCGGGGGCTGAGAAGACTGGAATTGGGGTGGGGGACCCCGACTCTTACAGCCCGACAGCAGGCAGGCTCCGAGGAGCCTCCTCCTGGCCCTGGGCGCTGGCGGCCATTGCCGGCTCGCGCTCTTATTATGCACGGGCTGCCTCCACAGCCTGACAGGCGGCGGCTAATCAATTATTGATCGGGGAACGATGAACTCCGTGCGGTTGAAAATGAGCTCTCCCCGCGCTGGCGGCAAACGGCGGCTGGCTCTGCGCCCGGCTCCGGGCATGCCGGCGGGCCCAGGCAGGACCCCTCCTTTGGCTCCTCCTGGAGGCCCCTCGCTCCCGACTTCCCCTCCCCGCAGCGCTCCCGGACAGGGAGAACCAAGAACCAAGGGAGAACGAGGGAGCTGGGAGGCACCTCAGAACAAAGAAACGGAGGGGCTTGGAACTGCCAGGAGGGACTCGGGGATCCTGCAGGCCAACCCCCTCATTCTTGGGGCTCAGGTTCAGGGCCCTTAGGACCCAGGTGTCCTGGTCGCCTGCCTCCCAGCATGCTCTCTTTCTGCCTTTATTCTTCTTTGTCTCTATACATCAGGCAAGTAGGAGCGGCAGGGACCTCCGGGCTCATCTAGTCCAATCCCTTTCTACATAGAGAACCCGAGGCCCAGGACGTTCAGTGATCTCTCCAAGGTCACAAAGAGGCAAGATTTGAACCCACGTCCTCTGTTTTGAAAATCCCAGAGATTAAAGGACTCTCTGGATCCCTGGCAGCTTCCAAAAGCTTTGAATGTCATCCAAGAATCAATCCCTTAATCAATGAGCATTTATTAAATACCTGCTGTGTGCCAGGCCCCACGTTGAATGCTTTCTAGAGCCTGGACCTTTGGACTGAAAGGGAGCAGAACCCAGAGGCCCAAGTCTCGCATTCCAGGTCTGCCATTGTTCTGGTTTCCTCCAGGTCCTGTTCCTGCACTCAAGGCTGTGGAATTCTCTAGCAGGGCCAGAGCCAGCCGGCCCGCCTCCTCTGGTCTTCTGTCGTTTCTGCTAACTCAGTGCTCAGCTATTGATTTGGAGTCTACAGTGCATGGCTTCAGGGCTGAGTCCAAGTCTCCAGAGACTCTAATATTTCACTGATCAACTGATTTACCTTTGAGAGTGTTCAGAGCCTTCTCATTAGATTACAGCCAGCTGGAGACAGGCAAACAAATATGATTGTCGGTGCCAGTGCCGTGGGGGAGATCTGGGCACGACTGCCCCAGGCAGGCTTCTGCGCCCTCCACACATGAGGCAGGGATGGTGCACAAGTCCTGGAGGACAACTTCAGACACAGAGCAGCCAAGAACCTGGTTCAAGAATGGCTTTCTCTTTCCTGAAGGAAATTTGGGGAGCTTTTGTGACTCCTTAGCATGGCTAAGAAGACTGGAATTGGGGTGGGGGCATACTGGCTTTCCTATGATCCATGTGGGTTCCTTGACCAGCCATAATAGTCTATGTTCTTTGTCCCAGGTTCTTTCCAGATGGGGTATCACATGCTCTAAGTCCTAAGGTTCACCTGATAGTCTGTGTTCCTCCAATCATCTTTGTTTCACCAAGCTGACTACAAGGTCAATATGGAAGAGCCAATGGTGTCAAATATGGCATCCAGTAAAACTAATGAGATTCACAGGGGCAACTTCCAGAAACAGATAGGTAACTGTGCCCCTCCCTCTGCCCCAGTTGGAGCGACTTCATCTGGTGTCCCTCACTTAATTCTGGGCCTCATTTTAGAAAGGACAACGATGAGCTGCAAAGGACCAGTGGAGGTCAGCCAGCATGGCGAAGGACTCAAGTCTATTTCATGAATATTAGTAGGAGGAAGTAGGATATTTTACTTGAAGAAGGGTGGGGGAGGAGAGATCAGGAATCTTTCACCCAATGAATTTGCTGTCTCTCCCAATTTCATCCTACATAGCTGATGGATTTGACATCTATGTCATGCCCTTGGAGTCAGAGGGCTTAGGTTCAAATCTCACCTCTGTTGTATGGTTGATTAGGGGAGAGAGAGAGAGAGAGAGAGAGAGAGAGAGAGAGAGAGAGAGAGAGAGACAGACAGACAGACAGACAGACAGACAGACAGACAGAAAGATAGAGGCAGACAGACAGAGACAGACAGAGACAGAGAGACAGAAAGAGATGGAGAGAGATGGCGAGAGAGAGACAGACAGACAGACAGAGAGAGAGGGAGAAAGATGGAAAGAGAGATGGAGAGAGACAGAGAGAGAGAGGGAGGGAGCAAAAGAGCATCTTTTAAGCAAAACAACAAAAAGAAAGCTTTTACCTCAAGGACCTTATATTCTAGAGCATACATAAAATGAAATGACAAAGGGGAGAATGTAGGGAAATGTTGGAGGTGGAAGGGAATTTCTCCATGGGGTGTACTTAGCAATCAGGTGATGCAGGGCCAGAGGCAAAGTAAAGAGTCAGGAGAAACAAGAAATGGCTCTTCAGGGCATTCAGTAGCCCACAGCTCTCTACCCACTATGCCACTTGCCCTTCTGGATCTTATTTTCCCCCAATATAAAGTGTGTGGGTGGGTCAGACCCCTTCAAGCTCTAATTCCTATGATGCTGTTGCAGGAAGGGAAGCCATGCTAACAGCATATCGAAACCTTTGCCCCTTCTTTTTTTTAGGTTACACATTACAAAATATCATAGCAAGAGTGTAAATCCTCTGTCTAATCTGAATCAGAAACTCCTTAATGATCAGTTCTGAAAAAGAGTCATGCAAAAATCTTATAAAATTCTTCATTAAGACCTAACAGGTGTTTAAAGGAAGAGAGGCCTCATCACCTTAGGACAGATTTCTTTCCAAAGTAATCAGAATAATAATCAGACTTAGAGAAAGAAGTCTTTGGTTAATTCAGTTAATAGAAGTATCTCTTGAGTTCACTGTTGCCCTTTGAGGAGGAAAGGAAGATTCTTAGTTTGCATGTTGTCTCCCCATGGTGAGATCCTTGAGGGTAGAGTCCATGCTTTTGCCTTCCTTGGTGCTCTGGCACTTTGGTCTGTGGCTTACCTACAGCCATACAGTGAGTGCTTTATAAATGTTTGCTGATTGACTAAGTGCTTAGGGAGGAATTGAACAGTTTGAAGGAAATGAATTTCCAGCGTAGAGTAAAAGTTAAATGGCTTTTGTTCCATTTGATGTGCCAAACCAGTTGCTTAGACTTTCTCCTACCCAAGCCCCATTTGGCTCACAATCATGGCATTTATCTTCATTCTAGAACCCTACAAATTGCAAAGGGAAATTTAAAAGGCAATACATGTGTATTTCTGCACCTTTGGAATTTTAATTTAAGCAGAGAAGCTTAGACTTGGAATAATTTTATTAATAAATCCATCTCTGGCTGATTTGTGCCTGAAATTGCAGAGTCCTGAACTTTTCATCCACACCAGTATTTGTAAAGATGACAGCCCTTGGGGCTTTGAACAGACTCTTCAGCATTAAATATGTCAATGTCCATAGCCCTTTGGTTACACAATTCTTGATAATGATGGCTTCCAAATGCTTGGACAAATGGAAACCACATCTCCCATTCTTAAGGTGTCTACCACAGATTACTAAAAGCTGGATTCCCATGAAGTCTTTAGGGAAGAAGAATTATCCCCAATTTCTTTGAGAAGACCCATTCTGTGTACCACCAGGCCAGATATTTCTCCCATTGGGACTTTTGCCAATAAGGATGTCATCAAGAGGGCAAGTCAGTGTTCCCATCATGGCTAGTGAGCACAAATATAGTCTGGCAGCTTTTATCTTCTGATTTTCAAATTTTTTTTTTCATTGCTCCACTGGAGCAAAGAGAACATAAAAGGGCAGAGAAGGAAAATTGAAGGGGAAAGAAAAATATTTTCCAGCCACAGACAGAAAAATGTGTAAACCAGGAACAATGAGCTCAGGCCTCACTCTTCTCTCCTTTGACTCAATCCAGGAAACATTTATTAAGCACTAGCCACTGTCCTTGGTGCTGGAAGCAAAAAAATAAAGAAAAATTTCCTTTTTCTCTTAGGTCCCATTAAGGCTTGTTTTCAGTTACCTTCTCCATGAAGCCTCTCTTCAAGTCCCTCCCCCTGTTTCCCCTCCTCCCCTGGTTGCTAATGCTCTCCTCCCCAAAGAATTTTGGTTATTTTTCTTTATACTTGCCATTTTTCTCCCGTGAAATATAAGTTCCTGCAGGGTGGGACTTGCTTTAGCTTTTTTTTTTTTTCATTTCCAGCACCTAGGACAGTATTTAGCACATGCTTGTGGGATAGAATTGAGTGGAATGACCTAAGAGGTGAGATCCTCAGTTGGAGACTGGAGGGATGAGATCAAGGCTATGATGAGAGGGTTGGGCTTTGGCAGGGAAAAGGACAGACTCTTCAGCAGAGGGGGGTACAAAGTAGGAGAGAATGGGGGACAATGTAAAGGATATTTGAGGTGGTGAATTAGGAGGGAGTGAAGCTTGGGATGGATGGCCTCTGTCCACGTGATATCTCCCTATTCAAAATGAGATCCTGGAGCAGAACAATCTTACCTTTCCATTTGTACCCTCAGTGCTTTACATATAGTAAATGCTTAATAATGCACTTCATTCTTTCATTTTTTTGTTTTCGTATTAAGCTATGAGATCAGGTCCTCTATAGAGAGGAAGGCTGGAGAAAAGGGAATAGGTGTTTTGAAGAGATAGAAAGTTAGTTCAGAAGGACTGAGTTCAAATTCAGCCTCAGATACTTCATAGCTCTGTGACCTGGGCAAGTCACTAAACCTCTTCTTGCCTTAGTTTCTCAATGGTAAAATGAGAGTAATGGCTTCTACCTCCCAGGGTTATGGTGAGGGTCAAATGAGATTTATTAGTGAAGTACTTAGCACAGGACCTGGCACATAGTAGGTGTTGAATAAATGTTTTCCCCTTAGTAGACACTGTGGGTTAGGGTAAGAATAAAAGGTTTGCTATGTAGCAGATGACATTATATCATCAATATGTAGTAGATTTAATTAGTAAGACCTCATGACTTTCTCCAGTGATTATCAGCATCCCAAAAAGCACATGGTAGGGGCAGTTCAGGGTCTTGATTAGGCAGAGGCTGTCTGGTGATAGGATAATGGAGCAAGGACTATAGGGGAGAGGACAGGAGGAAGCTGAGCTAAGGAGCCAGACCTTCAAGCTTTTAAGTTCTGGACAGGGTCCAATAGTTGTGGGTGGTGATGAGGTGATCTTGGATGTGGCCATCCCTGAGTGTGACTGAGGTAGAGGCCATCTTGTAAAGGAGGTCAATAAGCATTATATGGGTGTATTGAAGGTATGTTGGAGTCTCTCTGTATGAGAGAAAGGGTTAGGACGGAGAGAAAGACCGAGTCTGGGATTGGCCTTCTCAAGGAAGAAGGCAGAGGGATGTGGGGGCTGGTAGACATTCCCCAGATTCTAGATGTCTAGTGTGTCTGGAACCTCAAATCAGGAGAGGGTTCTGAATGATGGTGTCAGAAGGAGGCGCTAGCAGGAGAAAGATGCATGGCTTCTCTTTCCCCCCAGTGTGACAGGGGCCTTGAAAGAAGGGGCGTTCTGGGGTGACCAGCGTCTTCTGGATCCAGGAATACAATGTCTTCTGGAAGAACCCAAATTTCTATGATTGCAGAAAGAGGGACAGGGTAGGAGAAGCAGAGGGTGATTTAGTAATAGAACAGGCTTCCAGAGGGAGGAAGTTGAGGAGCCAGCCAGGGGCACAGGATGGAGACTGTTGATGTCCACGGGGATGGGATGGCAGGGAGTTGCCCTTCTGTGGCATCTGACTCTGAATCCCAGGGACCTGGAGAGCAGAAGGAGAGATTAAGAAGATTTCCAGGGAGCATTTGGGAAGCTAACAAGTTAGCATGAACCTCAGCTGGCCACATCAGGTCAAGCCAAAGGTCAGTCTGGGGGCTCCTCCTGCCAGGCTGCTTGGTGAGATCTTTGCTCAGGGTACCCTGGGAGACAATCGACCATCCAAGGAGAGGCCCCCAAAGTCCTGACTGGGCTTCAGTCCTGCAAGCAGCTCCCTCTGCCAGACAACCTCATTTGTCTTGGCCAGTGTTTCCTAGCTGTTAGCTTTTACTTTAAAAGGAACTGCGAAATAGGGGAATGTCCAAAGCCAAGACTGGAATTTGGAAAAGAGAATCAATGAATACATGAAGAGGCATTTTTTAGGCTCTTCCTGGGTGCAAAATACTCTGCTAAATGGCAGGGATATGAAAAGCAGGGCCTGCTCTTAAGACCCTCTCATTTGAATAGGAGACACACATAGAGGAGGCTTCAGCTGGGGGTGAACAGAAGGGTCTTGAGAGTTTAAGGGTGCAGCAGCAGAGCTGATGGTGATGCACCTTCTTTACTGGCACTGAACACACTACATCTGTTTCTGATGCTGAACCATTTGCCAAAGCCAAATATTTTGGGATGGGAAGGAATGTCTTCTTCTCAGCTTACAGTAGCTGTGGCTGCTGAGGAAGCTTGGGCTGGAGCACCCTCAGGGTCAACGACTAGGTCTCAATTCTAGGAAAGTTTCTCCTTTGGATGATGGCTAGAGAGCCAGGCTGAAAGCAGGATCAGTGGTCCAGGGGATCCTGCTATTCCTTGGGCTTTTTGGCTGTGGGTTCTGGGCTGCTTCCATCTGGATCTGGGAGGACGTGGTGATGGGAGAGGGGCAGTAGTTTGACCTGCCTAGTGCATCTCTCTCTCAGGGTGAGTATTTGCTACTCCGGCTAGGTTGACTTATTTGACCTGCTAGTGAGAGGACACCATCACTTGGTGGTGATGGCAGGAAATATAATCTGGCTCATTTGTAGCCAGCGTGGTCATATTTCCTGATGAGGACACTGGGGATCTAGAGGGTTCTTGCTGGCAGCACAGAGGTCTTAGGAACAGCTCAGATACTCTGAATCTTCCTAGTCTTCTTGGCATCTCTGGGATTGTGCCTCATGATAACAGGGACCAATCTAGTGGAAAGTACATGCTTTATTTCCTCCTTTCTAGGGGGCTTAGGAATAAAGCACTTGGAATCTATTGGAGGCTCATCTAAACAGACATCCAGAGGAAAAGGAGTGAAATATTTTTGTTTCTCTGCAATATGGGCCAGTTTGATCGAGCAGAATTTCTGACTTGTCTCTGTGTTGGACATTTTATTTTGCCTGCTCATTCTCAGCACATCCACTCCAAACAAGATTCCTACCACTTCCTTGATCTATTCTTACCCCTTCCAGGGCTGCCATTCCACATGCTTGGCTTGTCAGGGATGCCAGGGAAGGAGGTTTCTGTCCTTCAGGCTGGTTCTATTCCTTATCTTGCTTGGTTCTATGCTCTACTTTGTGTCCTTGAGCAGAGTTCAAATTTTTTATTTGAGGAGGCTCCCTGGGCAGGGGGTAAAGGTGGTCATGAAGGGATCACTGGCTCCTGAGACCAAAGTTCTAGAGCTGGAAGGAACTTTGGAGACCCTTTAGTATGTCCCCTTAATTTTGCAAATGAGGAAACTGAGACTCAGGAAGTTAAAATGGAAGCTTACTTTGATTTGTGAAGGTCATACCCCAGTGAGTCAGTCTGAAAGCAGGAACAAGTTGAGGACCAGAGAGAGAGATTTTGTGGGGTTGGCAGCTGATTTAAAGGAGTGGTGAGCTAGAAAGAACAAAAACCCTGGGAGAAACCGGAGAAAGAAGGGAGAAAGGACAGCTATGCCAGAGAAGGAAGAGTGAGGACAGACATTTGCCCTATGGGCATCTCAGCAAACAGATGGAGCCAATATCACCACTTATAGTCGCCTCCTCTGGGACTAAGGCAAGTTTTGAGGAAAAATTTGTTCCCTTTCCAACTTCTTCTCCTGCCTATTAGTAGTCTCAGTTATGTAGACCACTACATCTACACATAAATATATCCTCAATTTTGCCTAAAGTACAAAGAAGCCAGAGTTCATTGGGAGATCGATATAAATATAAATTAAGGCAAAGTGCCAAATCTTTGCCAAAATGTTAGGACTTTTTCTAACTGGGGGCTCAGAGCAATGATGATGGTATTCCTATCTATTCATTTAATATTTACTTGTATTTAATTTCATTTATTTATTATTTATTAATTTTATTTTAAATTTTATTAATTACATTTTTTTTCATTTAATATAAACTTTATAACGGTGGGCCTGAAGGATAATTCTGTATCCCTTAATGAACTTAAATTGAATGAACTTAGGCTTAAATGAACTTATTATTCTTAATATATGAACTTATTATTGTAACCTGGGCTTAAAATGAACTAATTATTGTAACAAAATATTACAGAGACAGGACTTGAAGTCAGGTCTTCTTGTCTCAAAGAATAGCTTTCTACCCATTCTCCTATTTATCCAGTGTCTAATTTTAGAGGGAACTCTTGGATGAAAAGATCAATTCTTCTGGTCATTCTGTTTCAAAAGGCACCTAATGTAAAACTTTTCCTCTAAATATTTCCGTGCTCTCACTTGACTAAAGCCCTCCTCTCTGGGCTCTGAGGACTGCCACACTCTCTCCTCCCTTCTGGCTTGCATTCCAACTGGAAATGAGCATGGCAGAAGAGTCAATCGATCATTCAGGAACCTTGGACCAAACCTGCTTCTGCCAGCCATGCATGAGGGATTTGGGGGCATCCTGATCCCACACTGACCTATCAGTCACTATTTGTTAGGCATCAACAGCTCTCTGGTAAGGACAGCTTGGACCCAAATTTAAAGAGAGCACCTCCCAATTCCATTATGAATTCCCTGAGCTGTGCAGCCTCTTAATAGGAAAATTGATTTGACTCCAGGCTTAATCCCTGTGGTGGATTTTTTCTGGGACGGCAAGTTCTCCCTTCTTCATGATCTGTTCTTGATGGTTTGGAAATGCATTCCTTCGACAAGGCTTAATTAAAGTGGATTGCCTCTCTCTGGGAAAGCCTTTACGACTTCCATAACGCACAGCATTGTGACGAGGGTAATATATTTTGGGGAGGGGGTGGTTTGTGGCTGTCTTTGATGATGGTGTAATAAAAAGAAGATTATGTCTTCTCATTATGGGCCAGATGGCAGAGAAGGCATTCTTTGATTACAAGAGATAGGGGAGGAAGGCACTCCCCAAATGGCCATGTTTGTGTCCAGCAGTGTTTGAACCCAGCCTGGAAGACAGGTCAAACAGTCAATTTTATGAGCTTCATTTTATAGTTATTTTCCATTGTCATAAGCTGAAATTATATTTGCCAAGTGGATTGGATTCCTCAGTGTGTGCCAGTAAAGGGAGTCTTTGGAAAGGTTTCTTTTATTTTGTCTCAGTCCTCACTCACGTGTACCGGCTAAAATGGAAGGTTTTGGCCAACCCCAAGATGAAGGCTTGGAAATTTGAAATTTTCTTCACAATATAATACGGGGATCTGTTGAAGGGATTAGGGACACTTAGAATGGAGAAGAGAAGACTCAGATCTGAGCTAGCATGCTTAAGTAGTGCCATGTGGAAGAGGGGACCAGCTCATTCTGTTTGGCACCAGTCGAGCCAGTCTCCCAGCTCTAACATATAATATTCTCATCTCGCTCCTAGCTCTGAAATTCCAAGTTCTAAAGTTTCTGGATTATTGCATCAGCTTTCTAGTGGGGTTTTCTTTCTTACTAGTTTCATTTTTAAATGCTTTGTGCACACACTGTCTCCCCCATTCAAAAGGAAGCACCCAGCAACGGCTTAATAAATGCTTGCTCGATGCATCTTCCAGAGTTGCAAAGGTATCATCAGCTTATGCCTCAAGCTTTACCCTTTCTTCCTCTTTCAGGAGGCTCTGAAGGCATATCCTTTCTGAATGGGATCCTCAGTCCTGAACAGTTCATAGCAGATGATGCTTTCCTGCATCCATGCTATGAGGCAACCAATAAAGCAGAAACTGGAAAAGACATTCCAGTGGCCCCAATATTCTTCTCAGTCAATGACATCAAGCTGACCATGTCAGCCATCAAGAGGTTCCCAAGTCAATTCTTTTCAAACTATTGAAGTTATCCACTTTCAAGTCAGTTCATGATTAGAACTCCTGTCCTCCCAAGGCAGCATCATGTAGTAGGTGTGGAGCTGGGATTTCTGGATTCAGTCCTGATTTGTGATCTTGGGCAGGTTTCTCTTCAATTCTTCAGTTCAGTTCAGCATATGTTTATGATGAAACTACTACATACCAAATCCTATGTTCAGGCCGCAGTGACAAAAACAAAGTAATACATGCCCTTAAGGAATGTTGGCTGTAAGGAGGATCAGGGACACAGCATGTGCACAAGTAAATAAATACAAAATCTATGTAACGTGATTACAAAAAAGAGAGTCTGAATACCTGGGATCATCAGGAAAGTATCAAATGCCTGAGTGATGCTTTGAAGGAAGCTGGGAATTCAAAGAGGTAAAGAGAAAGAGCATTCCATTTGGGGGTGAGCATGTGTGAAGACAAAGGTGACTGGCGGGATTTTGTAGATGAGGAGCAACAGACTAGTCAGACTGTCAGCAATCTCAACTATGGTTGGACCAAATGCCTTCTAAATGCCCTTCCAACTCTACCTTTTATTGTGTTTGAATGGTTCTTCATCTCTCTCCTTTCTTGCTCTGTCTCTCTGTGACATGCTCACTCTCCCTTCTCTTCCTCCTCCCCTCCCTTTCTCTATCTTTCTGTAGGTCTCTCACATATCCTTTCCTCTTCACTCCCTCTCTATCTCCATCCCTCCCTTTATTTCTTTGTCTCTTAGTCTCTTTCTTCATCTCTTTTAGTCTACCTCTCTCTGTCTCTCTATCTCTCTCTATTTCTCCTTCCCCCATCTCTGTCTCTCTCTTTCCTTCTTACTGAGCAATAAGACAACCAAGAGGGGAACCAGGATACCATGGCACCATAAAAACACCAGAGCAAAAAGTATCTAGAAGAGGACAGTGGAATAGTAAAGAATGCAGCATAGCCATTAAGAAGGAAAAGGTCTGAGAAAAGACCAGATGATTGAAAAATCAAGAGGTCAGTGCTAACCCTGGAAAGGGCTGTTTCAGTTGAGTGAGGAGGCCAGAAGGAAGACCACAGAGAGTTAAGAAGAGAAGGAGAGGAAAGGAAGTTGAGGCAGCAAGTGTAAACAGCTTTTCTGTGGAGTGTGACTTAGAAAGGGAAAAGAGGAATAATCAATAACTCGTGTAGAAGATAGGATCTAGGGAAAGATTTAGGCATGTTTGAAGACCTCAGGAAAGGAACCAGCACATAGGCAGATGTTGACCATTAGAAGGGGGAGGTTACTGAGGTCAAAATCTTCTGGAGAGGGAATGAAGTATTGGGTTCAAGTTCATACATAAAGGAGTTGGCCCTGGTCAGAAAGGCCACACTTTTGTCAGAGACTAGGGGACAGGAGGATAGAGTTAGGGATGCTGTCAAGAGGTTTTAAAGGGAAGAGAAGAGTAGGAGGGAGAGAGCACACTAAATGTCCTTGATTTTCTCATGAAATGAGAGGGTTGTTGGGAAGATCAAATGAGATAATGGATGCAAAAATTTTCTAAGTCTTCAGATTTTAAAGAACTTTATGGTTGTCTAGAAGTGCTCTTTGATGAAATGTACTGATCTTGTAATGAGATTGTGAAAGGGCTGTCAGAGTAGGGTAACAGAAACATAACGCACTTGGGTTGGGAAAGAGTCAAGATATGTGGTATCCTCAATAAAGCCAAGCCAAATTACTAACCCATGGACTGTTATAGCTTTTTAAAAAATCCTCACTTTTGGTCTTAGAATCAATGCTAAGTATTGGTTTCAAGGAAGAAGACACTAAGGGCTGGGCAATGGGGGTTAAATGACTTGCTGAGGGTCACACAGTTAGGAAATGTCTGAGGCCAAATTTGAACCCAGGACCTCCTGTCTCCAGGCCTGGCTCTCTATCCACTGAGCCACCTAGCTGCCTCTGTTATGTCTTTTTGGACCAAAGTTTCCTCATTTTTAAAATGAGGAGAATGGGTTAAATGGTCTACAATGTCCCTTCCTCCTTTGCTACTGTCTCTTCCTTGTTCTAAGATAGGAACTATTAAAGGCCTTGGATCTTGGAACAAATAACATTAGAGCTTTTACACTCTGTGTTTCTGTTCGAAGGTCCTTTCTGGGTATGGCATTCTATGTTTAGGTTCCCTTCCTGCTGTGACATTCCCTGTTCTGTGTTCTGAGGTCATTCCTGGATCTGACATTCTGTTTGAAGGTCCCATTCATGGGTACCATTTTATATGAATATTTATTAGGAACATTCTCACCCCCTGCATCCTTCCCCAAAGCCTATGATATCCCAGCCTTGATGCCAGGCCACATGTGCAGGACTGTTTCAAACTCAAATTTTCAGCAGGTTGGGTGAGCAGATGGCAGCCGTGCAATTGTTCTTTGAAATACCTTCTGAGCATTGGCATTGGGGGTCTAATGGAAAGGGTTGGGGCTGCTTGTGGCTTTGACAAGCACCCAAAGTGTCCGTAAAAACGTCAAGCGAAATCTGTGTGACCCAGGAGCCACCCACCTGAACTAGCTGCTCAGATGGCTTCTCCAGGCACAGGCTGGGCGTCTGGTGCCGGGAACTTCAGGAGGCAAAGCTCTGTTTTCCTTTTCTAATTACTTTTCCATCTGAAGCCTGCTTTTGGAGCTGCTCTGTTGCTTTTTGATGGAGGGATCGGGGGTAGACTTTATAAGGCGCTTCTCCATCACTCTTCTGCTTTTCAGCCCTGCCTCCAACCAAATGGCTGTCATTCCACATCTGTTCCCCTGAAAAATCTGGCTGAATATGTAAAGATCATAGTATTAGTGCCAACCACGCACCTGACATCATGGTAGACCTGGAGTGGACATGTTCAGGGAATGGGATCTTTGGGATCATAGCTGGGAGTGGGGGGACCTTCCAGTGAGCCATTTGCGATCATTCAGTCAGTGATGGAGAAGCCCCCGAGACTCGGCAAGGACAGTGAGCCCCATGATGGGGGAGCTGAGCCAGCAGGATCTCTGCATGGAAAGTGAACGGTTCACTCCACTGATGGAGAGAATGTGGAAGCTCATTGCCTCTGCACAAAGCCATGTTTCTAATGATAGACGGAATCCTGTAGGAACTCTTGGAGTTGAAAGATCATGAATCATTTATCTAAGGAGACAGCAGAGAGATGTGGAGCAAGAATACTGGGATGGGAGACTGGAGAATGAGGTCTAGCTAGCTTTGTGACCTTGGGCAAGTCAGCAAAGGGTACCAACTCTGTGCCAGGAGCTGTCCGAGGTACTGGAGATGGAAGAGAAAGAACACAATGGTGCTTGATATTGGCTAGTTTTCATTCTTTTGGATGGAAACGTCTTGCATACAGGTGACTAATGGGCAAAGAAAGTCAAAATAATTTAAAGGAGGGGAAAATGCTAACAACCATGGTAGTCAGAAAAGATCTCCTTTATGTAGGAAGAGGTACTTGGAATGGTTAGCCTTACTTACCTTGCGGAAGCCTCAGTTTCTTCTCCTAAAAATGAGGAGGGGCTGGACTAGATGTTCTCTAAGGACCCCTCCATCCCTGACATTTTATGTCCTAAGAGAACTTTCAACACAATTACAATTTGTTTCTCTGTCAGCGATGACATTCTATGCTCTGCTCCAGGATTCCTCCTAGGGAGATTGTGCTATGTTTACCATTGGTACCATTATTACTTACCGGATAATAAAAGTCTTGTCACCAAGAATAATAGAACACAAGAAAGTGAGGACAGACTGGAAGCTGTTCTGGGTGAGAGAGTGTCTGTATCAATGGCTTCTTGGATCCGCTGGTGTAATAATGATAATAATAATAGGATAATATTCACAAAGTGCTTTGCGAGCCATAAGTAAATGATTATTGATAATAATTGATGTACTTAAGTATTTATTAAGCTTTATTTTTGGCACATAGAGTTTATAGCCCAGCAGGGGACTTAGATTTATGTACGGATTATTATAATTAAACTATCCTCATTTTATCCCATTTGTGCTTATACACAGTTCTTTGCATGTTGTCTCTCCTTCTGGACTGTAAGTTCCTTGTCTTGTTTTGTTTCCCTGGTGCTTAGCATAGTGCTTAGCATAGTACTCAGTATGCAGTAAGTGCTTAATAAATGCTTTTGACTAACCTTTCTATAATAGTCAATAAACATTTATCAAGCACCTGCTATGTGCCAGGCAGTATGTTAAGGGAATAGAAAACTTCTTCTAGGAAGCTGTCAGTAGGCTGAACCTGACTGCCGGAGGGTCTGGGGCCCCCCAGAAGGTGGAGACCCCTTGCCATCTTGAAGGTGCTTGGTTCTTATCCAACCCTACTTGAATTTTTCTCAGGAATTTCCAACTACATTTACAAAGATAGTTCTGCCCTGATGGATGAAAGTCCCTGGACTGCTGTGGAGGTTGTTGCTTGAAATGGCATTTCAATCTCTTGAGATTTCACCTTTTCCCTTCCCATGGTCTGAGTCTGAAACAGGAGAAAGGATGGCTACCAAGGCACAGAGTTTGAATTGGGGCCAACTTTTCCATTTCAGACTATCTCTCCAGCCAAAGACTATGGCACTGGGTAGGTACCTTGGAGAAAGGGGAAAGGGAAGGGAATAAGCCTTTTTAGAGCACCTACTGTGTGCCAGTCATTATGCTAAATGCTTTACCAATATTATCTCATTTCTCTCAACAGCCAGGGGAGGGAGGTGCTTTCACTTGTTTTACAGATGAGGAAACAGAAGCAGAGATTAAGTGACTTGCCCAAGGTTACAAAGCTAGTAAGGATCTGAGACAGGATTTGAATTCAGGTCTTTCTGATTCAAGGTCCAGTGCTGTGTTAACGGTAGCTCTATTAGATTCCTCTCAAGTAAGATGCAGTCCCTGGCCATGGAGAAGAGGAGGAAAAAGATGGAAATGAAGACATTTCACAGTTGCAGCAGTGGAGCCTCTCAGTGAGCTGTTGTCTGGCCCTGAACAAATCTCATGACCTCTCTGTCTTCATTTTCTCTGCCAATAATGGGAGGATCTTGGGCTGGATGGCCTCGAGACATGGGCCCATGAGCTGTGCATTTTTCAGAACAGGCCTGATGCCAATGAAAGAAAATGCCCATTTAACACTTAGCTAGAGTGCTCAAAAGGAATCCCCTTTGTGAAGCTTTGTGTCACGATTTATCCTGTGTGAGAGAGGGATGAGAGGAGACTTCTTGTCCCCTCTGATGTTCCTGGATGGCAGGATTCAATGACAACTGCAGACAGATGATCAGGCTGCTGGTGCATTTTTGGACCCTTCCTTCTCTATCCAGCCAGAATGGGCTTGGGATTCTCAATCTGGACACTGGGCTCCAGCCACCCTGGCCTCTCTACTGCCCTGTTCCTCATCTGGAATGCCCACCTTCTCTCTGCAGAGCTGGAGCCTCTCCATGCCACAAAAGAGTCCTCAAGAGCTGCCTCTCTCATGAAGTCTTCTCTGCTTGCCTTCTTCTCCACAGTGCCCCTCATCACTTACCTTATTGTTCTTTATTTTAAAAACCTCTCTAATGGGTCATCATGTTTGGCATAGACCAGTTGTTGTTTGGCAAGTGACAAAGAAGACAGTGATCCCAATGGGTATGTCTGCCTGGAGAAGGTGGCGCCAATCAGGTAAGTAGAGTCAGGAAAAACATCTGGAACATGGACAGCTGGGGAGGGTCTGGAGGGCATAGCAGATCAAAATCCAGTCTTGGATCCTCTCTTAATCTCAGTTTCCTCATCTTTAAAATTGTGATATTCATGTCACCTACCCCAGAGGGATATTATAGGGGCTCAAATGGGATCACATATGCCAAGCAGGCAGAGCAGCTTCAAGCACTATGTAAATGTAGCCCTCTTCCTCTTTTGGTTGGTGGATGGCATAGACTTAATAAGGTTTAGATGACACAAAGCAGGGATGGATGGTGAGCTCCTTGGCCGGTATCAGGATTCAGAAAACAAACAAACAAACAGAAAAGCCTCTTACACCAACTAGAAAATAGGTCAAGTAGTGTAAGCTGCAATTGAGTAGGACTCAATGTAAAATCTGACTTTTCCATTAAAAAAGCCCCCCATGAAAATCCATGATGGGATGCAGAATGGTTTGTTTGAAAAAGGCATTTTAGTGGAATGCCAGTGTCGTAGGAGTCGAATGTGAGACACGACAGCCCCAAATGCCAGGGCCTTTGATTGCCTTGAGGCAAACAGAGCTGTGGGGAATCAGGAGGTGAGAGTCCTGTTGTCCTCTGCCCCTGTCAGACCTCACCTGGGGTCCGTGATTTAAGAAGGACATCCATAAGCTGGAATGGGACTAGAGGAGGATGACCAGAATGGGGAAGGACCTTGAGTTTATGGCATGTCACAGTCAAAAGGTATTTATTAATCACTGTTCAAGCACTGGAGCTGAAAAACAAAAGGCTCCCAAGGGTCTCTACTGCCAAGGAAGTTGCAGAGTGGTGGGAGAGACAAGGTACAAATAAGATACAGATGGGATTAATTGGAGGTAATCTGGAGAACTTGAGGGAGTTTATCCTGGAGAAGGGAAGACCCCAAGAGCACAGAATAGTGATCTTCAAGTGTCTGAAGGGCTGCCAATGAGAGGAATGATTCCACTTGCTTTATTTTGGTCAAATGGGTGGAAGTAGAAGAAATGGATGGGAATCACAAAGAACCAAACTTCAGCCTGATGTCAGGAAAATTTTCTGAAGAACTGGGCTGTCCCAAAGTGGAATGAGTTGCTTTAAGAGACAATAGTTTCCTCTTGATTAGAGACCTTCAAGCAGAGGATGAGTGGCCTCTTTGGAGGCAAAAAGATCAGAGAATTTGTGTTCTAAGGAACCTAAAGACAGTTACATCTGACTATTTTTACAGGTGAGGAAACTGAGGCAAGATGAGTGTAATAATTTGCTCCAGGTCACACAGAAAATATCTTAGGCAGGATTTGAACCTATTTCTTCCTGATTCAAAGTCCAGTATACTATCAGCTACACTAGAGAGTTATTTTTTTCAGATATGACTTGGTCTAGATAATCTTTGAGAGGTCTCTGAATTTTGAAATTCTGTGATGCTATGAAACTGGTGTGAATAGGATATATAGAGGTGATTGTAGCTGATGTTGTCCCCTTACACTCCTTATCTTATTTTGATCCTAATGATCACCTTGTGAGATAAGCAGATGGGCAGTATCGGTTCCATTTTTTAGATGAGTATATTGAGGTACAGTGTGCTTTCTGGCCTCGCTTAAGTCTTTTCCTTTTCATTCCTTCCATCTTCTTGCACTCACTGAGATCTGGTGCCCTCCTGATGGATGACACAGCTTCTCTGGTCACACCTTCCAGTACTGGTTGCCCTTTCATTCATACTTCTGACTCTTTGGTCTTGGTGAGGGTCTGAATACTCCTTGCTCCTGATCGATCACCATTTCCAAGCTCACCCACTCTGCAATCAAGTCAAACTGAGCTAATTATACTTACCTGAACTCAATATGTCATCTCTTATCTCTGGCATTTTCTCATGCCAGGCCTCATGCCAAGAACATGTTTCTTCCTCTTGACTAGAAGTCTGGGGCTTTTGAAGTGCCCAATACAGATTCCTGTGGAATTCCAGACATTTGATTCCATTCTACCATGCATTTCTTGCTCATGTGCCAGAAGGAGCCTGCTCAAATAAGACGTACATGTCAAGAAAGCCCTCATCAAAGCCCCCTTTACATCTGTCCTCTTGCTTAAAGAAGGAAATAGAGGAAGGCTTGAGGGACAAGGCCATGGTTAGGTTTCTTCTGCCCTAGCATACCCCAGAGACCAGCAAGAGCCTCTCTCATAGCTCCATCTCAAAGGGCCAGATGTTGGCTTGACTTCATTATCATCGCACCATTCTCACCAAATCTGTCCAGAAGACAGATTAGAGGTCCCCAATCACTAGGGCCATATAAGGAGTCCAACATACATAAT
This sequence comes from Monodelphis domestica, assembly GCF_027887165.1. Lineage (NCBI taxonomy): Eukaryota > Metazoa > Chordata > Mammalia > Didelphimorphia > Didelphidae > Monodelphis > Monodelphis domestica. Next base: position 753,575,060 of record NC_077227.1, on the reverse strand, counting down.
ATGCAGCTTCAGCAGGTTCTCCTTGCTCAGCCAGAAGCAAGAGCTGCTATCCCTGGTAAGGGGCCAAGTAGCCATCTGCCAGGGTTTTGCAGACAAGGCCAGATGGAGAAACAGATGTCTGAGTTTACATGTAACAAGCCTTTGTCCAGACATGCTTATGACACATTGTTCAACAAGGCTCCCTAGAAGCAAAGAATGGGTAGAGAAAAATTAAAAATAAATGCCCAGACAATTGACGCATCTCTCCATTGATCACTCGTCTGCCATCTTATATATGTGCAAGAATTTTTGCACTGACATTGATCCATGAAAGATTTCTGGTTTTCTCTGTCTGATATCTCCCCCATTAGAGGGGAAGCTCTTTGAGAGAAAAGACCGTGTTTTTGTCTTTCTTTGTATCCTCAGAATTTAGCATAATGCCTGGCATCTTATGAGCACTTAATAAGTGCTTATTGGCTGATTCCCAGTTTTGGAACTCTCTCTGACAATGTAGGTCACAATTTGCCTATGAATGAGGCAAAAAGACCTGAAGAGGTTCTTGAGTATTGGAGGGGGTCATCCAGCTAGAATCAGCAAAAGTCTTCTGGACTCCAACAGGAAAAAGAGTGATGGGAGATGCATAAAAAGTAGGTTGGAACCAGATTGTACAAGGTCTTAACTAATTGGCCAAAGAGGTTATGTTTTATCCCAGGGTCAACAGGGAGTCCTTGGAGGCTCACAAGGGAAGGACATTTGATCAGTGAAGTTCTTGATCAGTTTGATGAATTCCCCTAGCAACTTCATGAAATTCCAGTTTTGTCATTGTTTTCTTTCAGAGGTATATGAGGGATGTTCCTCTATTCCCCTGATACCTTACCTGAGAGGATTGTTGTTTGGGACTCAGAGGGGAATGGATTTGGTTTGGAAGTGCTGACTCTCTTCATTGGGTATGAAAGTAAGCTGACAGACCAACTCTCTTCTAGGTTCCTTTCCTATTTCCCTTAAGCATCTTGTAATTGTAACCTGATTTTAAGCCTGGAGGAGTGGCAATAGAAGGGCCTCTAAGATACCCTTAGCTCCATCTTCTTCAGTTCTAGGGTCTTTATTTTAGCTGAAAAGTTCTGAGTTCAGTCAGATTGCTCTGAGTGTCCATCCAATTAGGAAAGTTCCTGATATCTATACAGTTGGGTTCTCTGCTTAATCTTATATTTATATCAGGTTGTACAGGGTATTTAGGGAAGGCTGGTATCTCTGGCACGAAGGCTTGCCAAGCCCTTTTCAAGACTGTTCATACATCTTTGGGCCCACCTGCCATCCAACTCTCCCCTGTGGCTCTAGGGGGCTGTAGGATGTGTAGCAGCCACACTCTAGTAAACTATCTTGGCATGTGGGTTAAACCCAGTTGAAGGTAACTAAGGGACCTCAAACCCATGGGTGAGTTAGGGGGTGTCTATCCCTGCCATGCAAAAACTCCCCCTGGGGGGGATGAGGACAATTTGTTTCAACAGCCATGAAGGCATCTGAGACAGACTTTGTGGAGTGTTTGGAGCTTGGTTAGACATAGAAGAAGCCAAGGTCACTCACTGCATACAGAATCATAGCTAGTCATCGTGATTTCTGTCTTACCACTGAACTTGGATGACTCTGAGAGGGAGAGTGAGGCTGATGACTTGGTGCAATGCTCCCTCACTTCAATCCAATTCATGTACTAGACAAAAAAGACCATCACTGGTGGTGCCATTTTGGATCTCTTTGAGTGTGAAGGATAACAGACAACCAGTATTTATATCTATCTCTCATTACTCATTGCCTCTTTGGGGTTCAAGCAAAAGTCCATTTACTAGAGACCTTTAGTGACAAAATAGAAAACAATAATAGAGCATCTGTGGATAGACAGATATCATGAGAGGAAGTTGGGGAAAGAATTCACCTTTTCTTGGGACTTCCTTCAGCCTGGATCTTCTCTTAGCTGCCTGTATAGCTGATAGCTCTCTTCAGTATCACTCTTTTCAGTTCTCCATCTGCTCCCCAAAGGAATCCTGGGAAGGCCCTGCTTACTTTAATCTCTCAAATTCAGACCCTCAGAATTTCTCCCTCCTGTTCTGAGGTAGTTCTTCTTTTTATACAACTTGCCTAGGGAATGACGAAGGCTCTCTTGGACAATCTCAACTGATTCAAGGAGGTGGAAAGATCTTGTTCTCACTCATGTATAATTGTTTGACTCAGTTAAAAGATGTTCACATTTATTTAATCTAAATCAAGCTACCACCATGATCTCCCTTGACAGTCATCTCTTAGACCCTGATGGAGGCAGTCAATTGCCATGAGCCCAGCCGGGGACCATAAACCCAGAGCCTCAGGAGAAGAAATCTCCTCCCTCAAAACCACCAGCCTGTTACCAGTCCAGCCCCCACAGTCAGTATTGAAAGAAGAAGCATTGTGAAGAAGCCTTCATCCCTTCCTGACCACAGCCAGCAGCAACAAACACTGAATGTCACTAGAGGCCAGATAAGCACTGGGGCTCTGAGAGTGGCAGCACCGCGCCTTTGGACTCCTTGTCCTACTTTCAAACCAATCTTTTGAGCCATTATCCAGGTTCCTGTGGAGAAAGAGACAGCCATCCCTGCCAACTGGCGACAAATAGAAGAGGCAAGTCAGCCTAGTTAAAGCAGAAAAGCACTCTGAAGGAGAGACAGACAGACAGACAGAAAGATGCACATTATAGGCAAGTCAAACCGCCACTACCTCAGCCACCATGCCTCCTTGGACACCAATGGAGACAGGACCTTGATGTCAAGAAGCTCTTCTATTTCCTAACTCTGGACCTTTGCACCAGCTGTCACCCAAGCCTGGTATGCTCTCTTTTCCACCTCTGCCTGTTGCCTTCCTTGGCTTTCTTCAAGACTCAGCTGAAGTTGTACCCTGTATAGGAGAAGATTTTTCCTGCTCTTTCTCTGTCCCCCCCCTTCCTCCATTTCACTCTTCCTCCTGGCACTTCTAGTGCCTTCCATCTGAGATTATTTTCCATTATACTGTATATATCTAGTTTATACCCAGTTGTTTGCATGTTATCCCCTCCTCCCTTTTGAATGTGAGCTCCTTGAAGGCAGGGACAAATATTACCTTTCTGTGCTTCTCTAGTTTATCACATTGCTTGGCATTTGGGAAGCACTTAATGTTTGTTGATTGATTTACTCGAATGTTAAAAGGCTGCCTCCAGTCTGATGTTCCATTCCCTTCCATGGGAGAGATTACAGGAATACTTAAATGTTTTCTGTGTTTTCAACATCTGTTCATGGGTTCTTATGAATCCTTTTCATCTTTTGCATTTTCTGTGGAGTGAAAATATTTGTCTGAAGAGCCTGACATGGACATACAAGTAACTCACAACTACAAAAGAAATGTACAGACTATGGTAGAAAGTCCAGGTGAGAGGATGGATAGAAGAGCTTGGAATTGTTCTGTAAATGATAAACAAACAAAAGAATCAGACATCCTAAAGCTCAGAATGAACCGAGGCTGATGATTAAACCTAAAGGGAACAAAGGCTTTTTTTCCCTTCAGTTATATTGAGAGAAAAAAAAGAGGACAAAAGAAGGGATAGAATTTTGCTTGTGGTGGATGGGGTGAGGATAATGGACTGCAGAGAGAGAGCAGAAATACTCATTTTGTATTTTGCTTCTATTTGTCTACCAAGGAGGATGACCTTTTCACTAGATATTTTACAACAAAAATAACTAACAGGAAATTGATGCCCCAAACAAGTAAAGTGACAGGAAGAGAACATCTAGCTTCCCTAATTCCCTAATTGATCCAGGTTAGTTCCCGACTCTCCCCATTACATTTCTATCTCCACCCCAGTGAAAACACCTCCATTTCTACAACTTCCTTCATTTGGTGACTTCCTCTTTAGAACCTCCATTTAAAGAATAACTACACCAGTTACCTCCACCCTGACTCAACTGGCTCACCTTCTTGCTCACTGGGATATTTTATGCTTCCTCACTTTAAACTTTTATGCATTATCTTCCTCCATTAGAATATGAGCTCTTTGTAACCTCAGCACTTAACACAATGTCTTGGCACATAGTAAATGCTTCATAAATGTTTTACCCAATCCAATATGGATGAATTCAGGCTCCCCTGGCCTCACTTGAAAGAACTGGTAGGTGTGATAACTAAGCCACTGTCAATGATGCTTGAAAGATGGTGGAAATTAGAAAAGGTACCAAAAGACTGTAGAGAAGCAAATACTGCCTTGATTTTAAAGAAAGGAAAGAGAACAGCATTTGTCAACTATAGCCTCGTGAGCTTGACTTCAATTCCTGGGAAAATTCTAAAACAAACCATTTGGCCCATATTTAGAACTTAAATGAATGTTTATTGATTGATCCATTTGTTGGAGAACTAGAGAGAGAAGAGATCCCATGGCTTCATCAAGAACAGGTCATGCTAGACTAACTTTCATTTCCTTTGGTGACAGGATTATTAAACTAACAGATGAGGGAAATGTTTTAGATTTTGGTTACTGAGATTGTAGTAAAGCTTTGGATAAAGTATCTCTCCGACCAGTCTTGTGGAGAAGTTAGAGACATGGAGAGATGCTGACAATGCACTTAGATGGGTTCAGAAGTAGGTGGATGCCCCGACTCTAAGAAGAGAGTTTTAAAAAAATAGATCAATATTGGCATGTTCCCAGGTCTACAGTGAAGTACCCCAGAGATCCGTGCTCGTGCTGTGCTGTTTAACACATTTTATCAATGGCTTTAGATAAAGGCATAGATGCTATGCCCATCAATCGGTAGATTATGTAAAGTTTTGTGGGATGGCTAATACAGTGGATGGCAGAGTGAGAATTAAAAACATCACTGAGAGGTACATAGTATATGCTTGATTACTGATTATCAACTATTATCCTTATTTGACAAATAAAGAAACTGAGGGTAAGAGGAGGTAAAGACTTGCTTGTTGGAAGGATCATCTGCTCCTGGTACAATGGAAAGGTTACTTCCTGATTCTGGAGTCAGAGAAGAGGACTTGAATTTGAATCTAGATTCTATTTCTTACTGTGTCTTTGGGCACAGTTCTCTTGGCCTCAGTTTCCTCATCTGTAAAGTGAAGAAGTTTCCCTAGCTGGTCTCTGAGCACCCACAGCTTTAAATCTGGGGTCTTATGCTGGGCGCTCTTTCTACTGTAGCATGATGATTATTTGCTTGCAAAACCCTCAGTCACAAATACATTATTTTTTGGAAATCATCTCCATCTTCCTCATCACTAAACTCACATGCCAAAGTTCATCAGTAGAACTGCTTATCAAATCAAGGCTTCCGTTCAAGCTCAGAGAAAAGTATATCAGAAAAGACACAGCATGGAGGGAGTTTTCTTGCTTCTGAGTCCCTGTAAAATAATCGTTCATGTTGAAAAACTAGAATATCATGAAGATATTTTCCCCAACTTCTCTGAGCTGCTCACAGATATTAGCCCCAGCAGGTTAAAGAATCCCAGGGCTGGGGGGAGAGTAGAGTATGAGAGGATTTACAACTCATAATGCTCAAAATGAATGCCAAAAATTGTTTTTACATGTAATTAGGAAAATAAAACTTTACTGAAGGGAAAAGGGAGGCTGGGAAAGCTACCTGAAAATTATGCCACGATCACTCAACGTTCTGGAATGACTCCAGTTCTAAATTAGTTTGATAATCTACAGGACCCCAAAGCAGGGTTGGGTTTCTTCAGTCTATCTGAATGTGATACTTGTGTGATGTCGCTCCATCCCCCAAAACTTTCTGTACTTGGGCTAAAGCCTATGTTTGATACTTAATTGGTTGATTAGTTTGCCACTGAGTTGAAACGGGATGGGGTGACAATGCATCTGCTCAGCCCCTCACACTTATTCAGATAGATGGATGGATTGTCCCTTTTGTTCAAACGTCAGCTCCAAGAAGGAAGGAAAAAAGAGAGGAAGAAGCAAGCAAGCAAGCAAGGAAGTACTTATATTTATTAATCATTTATTATGTTCTAGGCACTGTGCTAAGTTCTGGGGATCCAAATACAAACACAAGATCATCGCTGCCTTCAAGAAGATTGCATTTTAAGGGAAGAAAACAACCCACAAAAAGGAATGGAGACATGTGGGGAGTGGGTGGAGAGGAAGGTTAGCGAGGGAAATTCAGAAACTAGGAACAGGGCTTGGGAGGAAAAGAGTGCTAACTGGACCCCTTCATGACTCTGGAAGACTCTCACCAGTGGCAGAATGGGAGAGAGCACAGAGAAGGCAGAGACTTCTGTCTCTATTCCTCACTTCATCACATAATGCCTGACATTATAATCATAAGCACTTATTAATAAGTACTTATTACGTGTCATATTTCTCTCACTGAGATCTTTAAATGTCATTGGAAATATCATATCATATGAAATACTGAATACCAAATATCAAAACTAGGTAGTGGTTCAGGAATTACAGCTGCCAGTCCTTTCTGTGACCAAGATGTAGTTCATCTGGATTGGGGCATTTGAATTCATCAGGGCAGTGAGGGAGGGGCTCTCTTCCTATTTCTCTCCTTCTTTGGGTATCACCTTTCTCACAGACATTTCTGTTCCATTGTTTTCAGTCCACAACAGAGAAAATGGAAGGAAAACCAGGATCCAGCGTCCACCTTCCTGTCATTGTTCCATTTCCTCAGAGCAACAGTCTTGTCTCTTCTTGGCTTTTTATTTTACCTCAAAGAACTTTGAAAACTCCAAATTTTTGGACTGTTTGGTTGACCTTCATTTCCCCTAAAAGACGCAACCCATTCTGTCAACCTAATATTTCTGGACTGTTGAATGAGGTATATAAGTTGCTCTCATCAGCTATTTTTGCAAGAGACCTCTATGCCATTTTTACCTGAAGAAGGAACCCCTGGATGGCCTCCCCAATGGAGTCATCCAGACGCTGCTTCACAAAGCAGCCCCATCCCCCTTTGAAAAAGTTTGAATTGTTATAGTGTACCCTGAAATGTGGAGCCCCAACTTCTCCATAGCGTTCATTACATCTTAGACTCAGAATCTCAAATGGAAAGGGACCTCAGAGGGCATAAAGCCATACATTTAGGACCAGAAGGAACTTTAGACAGCATCTGGTTTTGAATGGAATGGGAATAGAGTAATTTATATTTTTAGTCTTATTTATTTATTTTTATTTAATTTATATTTTATTTTATTATATTTATAATGTGCCTACTGTATGTGCCAGGCACTCTGCTAAGGACTTAAAAAACAACAACAAATCTTACTGCCTTTGATCTAGTTTAACCCCATTATTTTATAGAGGAAGCCTTGAGCATCTAAATGAATAACTTAAGTTTCCACAGTTATTAAGAGAGAGAAACAGGATTCAAACCCAGGACCTCTGATTTCAAATGTGACACACTTTCTCCTGCACAATGCGTCCTCCCTGGCTGTCCTGAGAACCAGTAGTCTCATCGCATGATTTGGGATCCCTTCATTGATGTTCCTAATCAGCGATCACACAGATTCTAACTGAGGACCTCCAGGGACGGAAAACTCCTCCCTTCTCAAGAAGCCCGGTCTGGAAGTTCAAGTAAGGTTGTTCTTTTCTCTTTTGAGTCCAAAGTAATATTGGGGCAACCCATTACTCCGTAAAAGAAATCGTCTGTTGGCTGCTGGGCGGGCTCTTCCGCATGAAGGCTCTTTAGAAAAGGCACCATTTTAATTCCACGAGTGACCTTGCCAGTACTTAAGCCAAATTGCTAACTGTTGTCAGCTCCAAACACATGGGCAGCCCACCCTGGGTCACCGTGTGGTATGGGCTGGGTTAGGCTATCGGTGGCCACTAGGGGGCAGGCGATGGCCAGACATCACTGCAGAGGACCAGGATCTCAGATGGGCTAAGTGTCTCTCTCCATGGTCCCAGGAAGGGCTTCTGGGTTTGTTTCATTCCTTTTAGACCAGGGCTCAAGGGAGAGTTAACCACTACAAGGAAGTGTTCAGGGGGATACACGAATACATACAAAATAGTACATTTATACACGAAACACAAAAGATGAGAATTCCCAAAGAGAGCCAAGAGAGGAGGGCTGGCCAGGAAAGTCCATCCTTCCAGCCCCAGAGTAGGCTGGGAGGGAGCCGGCTGAGCTTTTCCAGGAGGGCATTTCTCTTCCAGCGTCGACTTCCATCCCTGTGAATACCGTCATGGTCCAACCCCAAAGGGACTAAGTAATGGACCAAACCGCTGAAGGGAATTGGATGGATGAATCACTTATCACTCACTGTATCATCAGTCAGCCTGCAGACAGACTGGTTTAACTCTGTGTCAGCCGCTGGGCTGTTGTTGTCATTGTTGGCTTTTGTTTCTGGAGAGGACCACCAGCATCGGAGGGTCATGTCTTGCCTTGCCAGTGAATTGGATTGAAAGGAGGTGGAGTTGCCCAGTGCCGCCCATCTCACTTTCTCTTCCACAGCCACTGATGTCCAGTGGTGAGTCAGAAGCCAGGATGGCTGCTGCTGACTTGAGAAGCAGAGGGTGACCTCGGCATCTGACCAAGCTCTGAGTGCTCTGAAGCACCTGCTTTAGCTGCTTTCCTGGTGGCTGGACTAAATTGTTCTGGTCCGTGCATTCTGCCTGGGCAAGTTTGGTGTAGACACCCCCTAACTCACCAGTGGGTATGAGGCTTGTCAGTTATCCTCAGTGTGGTTTGGCTCATCTGACAAGACAGTTTTTACTAGGATGTGGCTGCTGCTGTGCCTGCCACAGCTTCTTGGAGCCATGAGTGAGCCCTGGGTAAAGGAGGATGAGCAGCCCTGAAAAGAGCTTGGCGAGCCCTCACACCAGGGATGCTAGTCCTCCACGAACACTCCATATATTCTAGGAGCCTCCATTTGGGGAGATTATTTTCCTAAGCACAATGCAAGAATATTTAGAGTAAACATAATTTGTTGTTAAAAACAGTTCTTTTTGCGTGAATGCTGAGAGCTCTTTGATGCAAAGCCCCGTGACCTCAGATTGTGTGCTACACGTTCATGCTCTCCATTTTTGTCCTTTATGATCTTTTGGTAAGAAGTCTTACTGAGCTTTGGTCGACCACTCTTCCCAGGATAACACAACTTCTTCACAGTCACTCTTAGAATAATTGATTGTCAGTACATGAACTGCTCTGGCCATCCATCCTGAAACAGTAGCCCTCTCCCGAGGTCACTGTATGAAAGTCATCCATAGACTTGTGAGAAACTGCCTCCTGCCGTTGCCTCACACTTGGATTGTTTGTAATAGTCTTTTGGCCAATCCCCTGCCTCAAGTCTCTTCCTGCTCCAGTCAGTCTTCCACTCAGCTGTCAAACTGAGTGTCTTCCTAAAGCCTATGTCTGTCCGGTCATGCCAGTCCGCCCTACCCTTTGTGCATTAAACTTCAGTTGCTCTTTATTACCTGCATGATCAAATATTAAATCCTTTATTTGGCTTTTAAGGCCCTTTGTAGGTTGCTCTACCTTACCTTTTACTCCCCTCCATATACTCTATGATTCAGTAAGACTGACCTCTGGGCTGTGCTTTGTGCCAGATGCAATAGCTATAGTTCTTGTCCTGATGACTGGTATACTCTCCATTTGCCTCTCTGTCCTCAGGTTTCACTGCCTTTCTTCAAGTCCCAGATAAAATTCCATCTTCTGTTAGAAACCTTTCTTTATCTCCTTTAATTCTAGTGATTTTCTTTGCATGTTATCACCAAATCATCTTGATTGTACAGTCATTTAAAAAAATCCTTACCTCCTGTTTTAGTACCAATTCTAAGAGAGCAGGAGGGCTAGGTATTTGGGGTTAAGTGACTTGCCCAGGGTCACACAGTTAGGAAATGTCTGAGATTTGAATCCAGATGCTTCAGACTTTGGGCCTGGTTCTATATCTACTGTGGCACCTAGCTGCCCCTACGTAGTCATTTATATGTTTTTTTGCCCATTAGACTCTGAGATTCTTGAGGCAGCCACATGGAGCTGGACTTGGATATGGAGTCAATAAGGATCAAGTTCAAATTTTACCTCATATGCTTACTAGATTTGTTTGGTCCTGGGCAAGTCACTCAACTTCTGTTGATTTCAGATTCTACAAATATACATGAAAATAATCATAGCATTTACTTTTCAGTAGTATTGTGATTATCAAATGTGATACTATTTCTAAAGTACTTAGCATGGTGCTGGGTACATAGCAGGTGATTAATAAATGCTTCTTTCCCTCCCTCTCTTCCTCCCTTTCTTCCTCTGTCCCTCCCTCTCTCCCTTCCTTCCTTCCTTTCATCTTCCCTCCCTCTTTTTCTTTCTCTTTCCCTTCCTTTCTCCCTCACTTTCTATCATTAGATCTCTACTTATTAGTATTGTTCCTGGCACTTAGTAGTCCCTTAATAAATGCATAGTGGAGTGTTTACCAAATGACTTTGTATGGACACAGCCTTCATAGGACAGCCATCTACATTTAAGGCTAGGAAAAGTGCTGAATGTATGAGTTGCCCAAAAGACTTATGATGAGTTAAAAAAGCAGGTTCCTAGACTGCAGGTTCATGTATTTGGGCTAATCAGTGATCTTAAACATTCAGGATCAGATTGTGAAGCAAAATTTTGCTGATAAGTGATGTAAGATATGAAGTTTTTCTCTGTATAAGCAAGTATCTTAGAGCCACTAAAGATCTGTCCTGGATCCTCCACACAGGTGCTAGTTCTTGTTTTCTACCTGTTGACATCTAGGATGCTTAGGAGCTCTCCAGGCATGGGGGAGGGCCTTCTTCACTTGGAAGCATTCTAAGATCATTCATATTTCCTTGACTCACTATTTGATCTGAGTTCTAGCCAGTGATACTGAATCTTCTAGTGAACTCTACTGGAATAGACATGAGTTATGTGTTGGGTTTGGATTTCACCTTTTATTAGTCTAGTAGTAACATTTACCAAAGAACTGTCTAGCCTTTCAAGAGCTTTTGCTACTAAATGTGTGGAGAAGATTGATCATCTCTCCAACTCTTGGATAAAGCAATGATGAGACATCTATTAAGAATTTACGTTGTGCCAGAAACTGGACTAGGTGCTGTGGGTATCCAAGGAGGAAAGAAGGTAGATAGTTGGGGCAAATCAAAGTAGAAATCTAGAAAGGGATTAAAACCAGTAGGCCAGCGGTCCTCAACCTTTCTAATGCCAGCAATACAGTTCCTCATGTTGTGGTGACCCCAAACCAAAAAATTATTTTGTGGCTACTTCAAAACTGTAATTTTACTACAGTCGTGATTTGGAATGTAAATACCTGATATGCATTATGGATTCTCATTGCTACAAATTGAGAGGTTGAGAACCGCTGCAATAGGACGATTGGGCAAGAGATTCAGGACCAAGGACAGTGTAAAACTGAATGGGTCAACCAAAAGATTGCAGTTTTGAAGAGAGAAAAGTGAGAGCAGAGTGAGGAGGTAGTCTGAGGAAGGAGGGCAGTATGGAGTGATGGGAGATTGTGGCAATGACAAAGAATGGGTACCAAAAGGAAGGGGTGAAAAGAAAGATGGAAGAACAGGAGTTTGAGTTTAGATAGCGGAATTTCAGAATTTTGCATCTTGGAGGGTAAGAGATTTTGTGGGAAATGATAAGACCAAGGGAAAGCACTTCCCTTTTTGTGGTCCAGATAGTGTAAAGATGCAGATCACGGGAGAAGATGATAAATTGGGGAACCAGGGAGAGCACAGAAAGAAAAGCTATGAGGTCTCAGGTCAGAGCCATGGTAGATACTTACTCTTGAGGTTCAGGTAGGGAAATCATTATTAATACATTATTCACAATTTTTTGTCCTGAAGTTGGGACATTTCTAAATTTTTCTTGCCTTTTATGCATTACTTGGTGATAATCACATATGAAATGAATGTTCTGGGTAAGATGCTGAATGAACTATTAAAAATATGCGGACTCTGGCCTAAATAGCTGATCATCAGGACTGCTGCTGTCTAATAGGGCATGCATCCACTCACTCTGTGCTGCTCGACTGACCAAATTGGCCATTTGGTGGCATGATGGGAGAAGATCAGCTACACCTACAGTTAACCTTCAAGCTCAACTCTGCAGCAGGCTTTCATTCCAAAGTCATTGCAGGCAAGATCACACCAGCGCGTAGCTTTGCAACATGATAAGGTAACCTTGTCTTAGCATCTTTGTGTCTAGGCTATTTAGAACTGGTGCAGGACATTGAACATGGGTAGAAACTCATGTAAGACTTAACCTGTTTAAGAGAGGGTTGCCGTCTTGTACTAGGGATGAAATAGTTCACTGTTCTGGCCACACCATGGCAAATACTGTATTAAATTCTGGATCTCTCAGGGTATGGGTAATTGGAGACTGTCCAGAGGAAGACAACCAGGATGGTGAAAGGCCTTGAGTTCATATCATGCGAGGATGAATCTAGGGAAATTTAGACCAGAAAAGAGAAGTCTTAGTGAAGCATCTTGTAGAGTTCTTCAAGTATTTGAAGGGCAGTCACTTGGAGAAGGATTTTGTCTGACTTCAGGGGGCATAATTAGCTAGGCACAATGGGAGTCTGAGGGGGACCTGGAAGGAAGAAAATTTAGATTTTGTGTTGGGAAAAACTTGCTGACAGTCAGAGCTGTGTCAAATGGAATGAGCTACCTCAAGACATAGCCATGTAGCTTCCCATGAAGGTCTTTAGATAAAGGCTAAGAATGTCCTATCTCTATGTTTTTTTCTATCCCAGAACCAAGTACTACCCCTGGCATGAAAGCACTAGGTGCTAAATATGTGACTGTTGATTAATTACTTGATTTTCTTGAGGGGATCCTTGTTTGGGAGGATAAGGGAGAAAGTAAATGAGGTCCCTTCCTTCCAATGATGATTCTGGAGATATGTTGGCCATCTATTCATGTATTTAGTGACCACTTAGTAAATACTTTCTGGGTGCAGAGTACTGTGCTTGGCCCTGGGAAAAACCCAAGGCATTATCTTCTCTTGTAGATAAGAAATGATCCCTGCCTTTGTGTATTTTACATTCTAGTCAGAGGACAAGACATAAATGCAGGTCACTGTGATGGGTATTGACTCCACAGGGAACCTGACTCTTGTCTAACTGTTGCCTGAAGACTTCTAGAAAGAAGGAGCCCTCTCCCTCCCAAGGTAGCCTGTCCTACCTTGGGTCAGCTCTCACGGTTAGAACGTTTTTTCCTGATCTCATGCTGAAATTGGTTTCTTTGTAACTTCCACTCATGATTAGAAATCTTCTGGCCCTATATGTCAAGGCTGTGTGATGTCTACCACACAGGGGCAAAAGGCTAGATGATGTCTGATGGGGAGGTCATTGTTTGCCTGGAAAATGAGTCTCATAATCCTTGCCTGGCATCTCAGCTAGAGATTGTTGTGAGGCCCAAGTGTGATAAGGGATATGAGAACATTTTTTAAAGGTGTAAACTGCTATATTCAATTACATTCATTAACATTTATTTAGTACCTACTATATTCAAGGCACTGCTAAGTGCTGGTCACACAAAAGCAAAAGTGAAACAGGACTTGCCTTCATGTTCACAGAGCTTCTGTTCTCCTGGGAGGGAGGTGTCACAGAATGGACACGGATAAATATAGTTGAAGTAAAATGGAAGAGTAAAGAAGCTGAAAAGACTTCATGGCAAGGCAGCATTAAGACTTCAGGGCTCCAAATAGCTCATCTACAGGAGGAGACAGTTTAGAAGATTGAGGCTTTAGAGCTGGAAAAGACCTCAGAACCTACCTAGTCTGACCCCCATATTTTACACATGGATAAACTGAGGCATAGAGAGGTGAAATGACTCACCTAGTTCACATAGCTAACAAGGACCTGAGATAGGTTTTGAACTCAGTTTCCCCAACACCAGAATGAGTATTCATTCTATTGTACTATAAAGCCTACCCAGAGGAAGGCTATCTAAGAGAGGGAAAGTGTTAAGTTGATTTTAATTGGACAAACATTTATTAATTGCCTACCATGTGCCAAGCAAGGTACTAGATGCTAGAAGTATAAAGACAAAAATTTAAACAGTTCTTACCCCTAGGGAACATATATGAAGGTGAAGGGAAAAAAGAAGAACATATAGATGAATAAGTATAAGCTCTCTCTCTAATATTCATATTAAATAATACAAACATACCCAATGATAATTAAATAATTCCAAGAGGGAATATACACAAACAACCAAGGAATCAGGAAAAGCCTCCTGTTGGAGGCAGCCCCTGAGCTAGGGACCACAAAAGTTTGAGGTGAAAAAAGAGTGAATTCCAGGCATGGACTTTGATTTGGGCAAAGGAGAGGGAACGTCATGCAGAGAACAGCCAATTATAGAGGGATGTGAAACATGATTGGAATGGGAGCTGCACAGTGAAGGGTCACAACAAACCCATGAGGTAGGTGCCATTTTGCCTCTATTTTAAAGAGGAAGAAACTGAGGCTCAGAGAGATTAAGTGACTTGCCTAGAGCACCCAGCAAATGAGACAGAATTTAACCAAACATCCTCTTGCTTCCCCAAGTCCATCACCCTCAACAGTACCCTGTGATAAACCTTGCCCAACCTGACTGATCAAGAATTGAATTCACAGTAATCCTGACTATCATCTGACCATTGCCTGCAGACTTCCACTGAGAAGGAAGAAGGAACCCATTCCCTCTCAAGACAACTGCCCATTTTAGGTCAGCTCTCACTGGCAAGAAGGCACAACCTCATGCCCAAATTTTCTTCTTTGCAGCTTCCACTTATGATCAGAAAGCTTCTGACTCTACACAGAAAGGTTTTGTCCCTTCCACATTTCTGTGAGACCAGGAAGATGAAGGACCTTAGTTTTGCATCATTAAAGGATTGGCTGAAGGAAGTGGACATAGTTAGCCTTGGAGAGAGGAAGCCTTGGAGCCCACAGGATTGGATTCATCAAGTATTTGAAGAGCCATCATGCAGAAGAAGGATTATTTATACAGATTTTTCCAGAGAGGCTAGAACCAAAACACATGGAGGATGGGGAAAAGTTACTGAAGGGCAAATGTAGACTTGGCGTCAGGAGAAACTTTCGAACTGTGAGAGCTCTCCCAGAGTGGAATGGGCTGCCTCTGCCTAGGTTCTTCCATCTTTGGAGGTCATCAAGTAGAAGCTGGAGAACACTTTCCAGGTACAATATTCAGGTATGGGTGGGCTTATAGACCACTGAGATCCCTTCTAACACCCAGCTTTTGGGGGAGTGCAATAAAGCATTTTTAAAAAGCGTTCTTTCTGTCAGGTACTGGACTGATCCCTGAAATGTTGGGATTTTGTGTCCTTTTGTATATTATGGGTTTTCTTGCCATCATACAGAATGTGGGTATCCCTCTTTTTGCCCCAGC
This sequence comes from Monodelphis domestica, assembly GCF_027887165.1. Classification (NCBI taxonomy): domain Eukaryota; kingdom Metazoa; phylum Chordata; class Mammalia; order Didelphimorphia; family Didelphidae; genus Monodelphis; species Monodelphis domestica. The sequence goes on along the minus strand of NC_077227.1, from coordinate 753,559,708 downwards.
AGACCTGACTGACTAACTGACAGCAGTAGATGGTCCAGAGTCCACTACAGAGTAAGGATGGGTTCGATGCATGAGGGGATGTCCCAGATGCTAATAGAAGTATTTAATAGTGATGTAGGGCTGTTTGACTCTTTCCCCCAAGAGTTTTTGAGGAATTTTTTCTCTGTGTCTCTGTTAGAAATTGGAGTCTTGTTTGTCCCAGGAGCTACCTCTAGGTCATCAGAATTAGGCCACTTTGTGCTGGTTCAGTTCCTTCCCAGGCCCTGGCCTGACTGCATTTGTTTTCATAGGTTTGATCCAATCTCACTCTTCTCTTTAAGGAATAGTTAGCTTATCTTCACCCTGTGAAACCCCAGATGGAGAATTACAAAGCTGAGCTTTTAGCTGTGCATACAGAGTGGGGCCAAGGAAACAGATGCTGAGATTGCCTGAGATTAGATTCTCTCCAGCCCTGCAGCTGGAAGGGATGGAGGAGGTGCACTGGGGATTGGCCTCCTTGGACTTTATAGAGTCTAGGAGAGCATCCAACTAGGATCAAGAGGTGGAGAAGACCTTTGAGATCAGTCAATCCAATCCTATCACCTTACAGAGGAGGAAACTAGGTCTAGAGATATTCATTGACTTGTCCAAGGTCACATAAGGTGCCAGTTGTTTGCAGTGAGATCCCAACAAAGATTGTCTAACTTCAAATCGAGACCATTTATGGTAGTTATGGTTTGTTAATGTATTTCTCATTAGCTTGGACTCACCTCCACCTGGAATCTGGTGATATGAGCTCTTGCCCTGAACAGGCAAAGTGATTCAAGGCAAATTAGCTCACTGAATCCACCCTAATCTAAAAGCAGGACTCCAAAGCTTACTCTGTGCCAGGTGCAGTGGTTGGCATGGTTTATTCTAAGACAAGAGTCCCTGCCCCTAAGGAGCTTATACTGGACACTTTCTGAGGCTCAATATCCTAGTAAATGATAGGACTGAATTGAACTGGTTCACAGAATTGCAGAGCTGGAAGGTACCATGAAGACAACATAATCTAATCCCCTTATTTTATGGATGAGATGAATGAGACTCTGGAGAGAGAGTTGGGCAAGGTCACACAGCTCATTCTTTGGAGCTAGTTGTACCAGGACCAATGTCGGAGCACTGAGGACTCCATGACTCTTCCTTTTATTCTGTTGCAAGTTGTTGTGGTGGTTACTTTTCCCAGATGTATTTTTTTTCATTGCATGATTTTTTGGAAGTTTGGAAACAAAATAGATACCCATCAATTTTGGAATAAATAGAACAACATATTACTACTATGGCATAAGAACCCAGATGTATTTTTAAATGAATTGGGCAGACTCTGTGGTGTGGACTGATTTGGCCTGTCCAGTTCTAGACTCTACAACATTAGGAGAACCAGTGTTAGGGAAGAGGACATGACAGGAACTATGGTAAAGATGGAGAGCTGTTTGGGGACTACAGCATATAAGAGAAGAGTGAAAGGATGTAGGGGCATTTAGCCTATACACAGGGGAACAGGATAGCTGTCTTCAAGTGTATGATGGGTAATTATGGGAAAGATGCATTAGATTTAGTTGGGTTTGACCCTGGGGAGGGGGGAAAGGTAGAATATCGATTTGATTTAAGGAAGAACTTAATTATAGTTGAGAATGGAATAGACTGTTTTGGAAGTAATGAGTTCCCCACCATTTGAGGGTAAATGACCACTTGTCAAATTTTATTTAATGCTTCAAAAAAAAAACAAACAGTTTCACAAGTATGAGGTCACAGAGTCAAAAAACATTCATTAAACACACACTCTGTGCCAGGCACTATGTTAAGTGCTGGAGATACAAAAAGAGGCAAAAGACAGTCTCTGACCTCAAGGAGTTTACAATCTAGTGAGGGAGACAACAAGCAAACACATATGCACAAATGAGCAGTGAATAGGGTAGGAAGGAAATTATTCAGAAAGGGAAGGCACTATGCTGGGGAAGGTGGGATTTTAGGGAGACCTAAGGGAAGCCTGGGAGATCAGTAACCAGAACAGAGGAGGAAGAGCATTCCAGGCAGGGAGGACAGTCAGAGAAAATGCCCAGAGATGGCGTGTCTTGTTCCAGGAACAGTTGGAAGTCCAGTGTCACTAGATCAAAGAGTATGTTTTATGGAGTAAGAAGAAAACTGGAAAGGTGGGAGGAGCCTGGATTATAAAGGACTTCAAATGCCAAACAGAACATTTTTAATTTGCTCTTGGAGGCTGTAGGGAGTCACTGCAGTTCATTGAGTATGGGAGTGACACAATCAGACCTGAGGGTAAGCAAAATCACTTCTGGTTCAATGGAGGACAGATTAGAGTGGGAAGAGACTTGAGGCAGGCATCAGGCTATTTCAGTAGTCCAGACACTAGGTGATGAGGGTCTGCACCAGAGTAGGGGTAGTGTTTGAGGGGAGAGAGAGGGGGGAGTCTATTTGAGATGTTGCAGAGGCAGAGTTTATAGGCCTTGGCAACAGCTTGGATAGAAGGGCTAGAGATAGTGAAGAACCCAGGATGAAGACTAGGTGGTGAGTCTAAGAGACTGGGGAGATAGTGTCTCCCTTGGTTGTGATAGGGAAGGCTGAGTAGGGGAGGGTTAGAGGGAAAGACCATGAGTGCCTTTTTGGCCAGGGTGAGTGTAAGATGGTTACTAGATATCCAGTCTGGGATGTATGAAAGGCAGATGGAGATGAGACACTGGAGGTCAGCAGAGAGTCTGGGGCAGGAAAGGGAGATTTGAGAATCCTCAGCATAGGGATGATAATTAAATCTATGATGAGACCGCACAGTGAAGCAGTCTAGAGGGAAAAGAGCAGAGGGCCCAGGACAGAACCCTAAGGGGTTCTGTGAGCATCCAGAAATGGAGACAGAGGTGAGGTTAGAGAAGTTGGGGGAGAACCAGCAGAGAGAAGGATGCCCTGAAAATATAGAGAGAAGAGAATGTTGAGGAGAAGATGATCAGTGTCCAAGAGAGGGTAAAGAGACTGAGGACTGAGAAAACGCCATTGATTTTGCTAAGTAAGAGGTCACTTTGGAGAAGGCAGGTTCACCATAACGATGAGAAGGGAAGTCAGATCAGATTGAAAAGGGGCTAGGAAGAGAGTAAGACATAAAGTATGGGAAGTGCCTTTGGGATTTCCTGATATTCTTCCATGCGTAGCTCCAATTGCACCTTTTGGAAGAGGCCTTTCCTGGTTCCTTGCCCTCTGAGGTTACTTTCTAACCACACTGTATGTATTGTGCATGTACTATTTACATGTCATCCCCATTAGAATGTAAGCACTGTGAGGGAAGACTCCATGTTTTTGACTTTCTTCATATCACTGACACTTAGTACTGACTTGGCACATAGCAGGTGCTTAATAATTGTTTGTTGCTTGACTATGCTTCCCCTTCTAATTGTTCTTAATGTGTTAGTGACCCCCCAGAACTGTGGTTGCGGGCAAGTCCCCAAATATTTTGATGTTCCCATTCTGTGAAATATGGTGGGAAGGGAGTTTCCTCATTTTGGTTTGAGCAGATGCTGACTTTTTGGAATTGCTGTTTTGCTTTAGTTGGGCTGTTAGTTGGATTTCTGCCATCATATTCAAAACAGGTTTTTGCCCATCTGCCCATCTCTTTTTCAGTCTCATTCTAGATACTGGCATTGTCTTTGTCCTTTTTGTGGTTTTTAGGTAGAGCTGCAGGAGTCTGTGTTAAGTGAAGATTTCCAGTGACTTCCTGTTCTTCAGTTTTTCACCTTCAGATGTTGGTATCTTCTCAATTTCATCTAATTTATGGTTAGGGAAAAAGATCTTTCTCCTTATTGCTCTGTTCTGATTGGCATGGCATTGTTGTATGACTTGGAGCTGAGGGTACTGTTGACAGAAAGCAGTAAAAAACCTTTCCCTGAAAGTTGTAACATATTTCTAATTTTGTTATGATATGATATTAATGTTCTTTAATGAAAAGTTTTCTCTTTGGCCCACGTAGACACATTAGTGCTTCCCTTGCTTCAGTGGTCACCACCTTATGTGTGGAATGCATTTCAATTAGGTGGGATATTGCATTGGTGGCATTCTTGACTTGGTCCAGCGTAGTCTGTCTTCTTGGTGGTACAAGAATTTGAGGACACACCACATGCTCTTCTCTTCTTCTTGTCATGGGGGAGAACCAGCAGAGAGAAGTTCATGTCAAGTTGATTTTCATTTTGGTGAGTAGGAGAGGGCCAGCCTGTGAGCCCACACCACCTTCCTATTTCTTGGATTCCTGAGAAGGTTTTGATACACCCTTTTTTCCTTCTTAGGCAACAGAGGGCTTTCTCTTAAGTACTTATATTAAAAAATTAAATTAAAAATTTAATTAAAAAAATTAAAATGATTACAAAATGACATATTTACAAAATTATATACAAAATAAATAATTGGCAAGTTGTAAAATTTTCAATTAAATTGCTCATTCATATATGTTTTAATATAGAATTTAGACATTTAATTTCTTTAGAAATAGTATATTTTAATATAATAGAATATATTATTTTGTACATAATCTAATAAAATAACAAATTATATAGCATACTTACATTGACCTAAATATTTATATATTATTTATTTTATAAATTCATAAATATACACAAACATATGTAATTGAATTAAAAAACCTGACCTTCCATCTTAGAATCAATATTGTGTGTTGGTTCTAAAGCAGAAAAGTGGTAAGAGCCAGTCAATGGGGGTTAAGTGACTTGTCCAGGATCATACAGGTAGGAAGTGTCCAAGGCTATTTTGAACCAGGACCCCCTGTCTCTAACTATGGCTCTCAATTCATGGAGTCACCAAGCTGCCCCTATAGTTTCACATTGAATGAATTTATAATTGCCCCATTTTAGAGGGGTATACAAATGATGATGATGATGATGATGAAGATTTCATACAGGTTATTCTCTTGGTCTAGCCATTTAACCAGTTATGAATCCACCTAAAGACATCTTTCTCCCAACATCTCTCCCTCATGCTCACAGACACTGTGAGGGACTTTGTCAAGCAATTGCCTAAAATCTAAACATTTTCATGTCTACCATATTGACTTACCCGGTTACCAGTGTAGCAACCATGTCAGAAAAGGTATTGCAGAATGGCTGACCTCTCCCTGAAGCCCTGCTGCTTTTTAGAGATGACTCCTTCCCTTTCTAACTCCTCACAAACCACCCCCTGCAGCTGTTTTAGATTTTTGTTAAGCATCCAGCCCAGCAAAGGGCCCCCTTTTCCTATTTATAGAAAAATCAGGAAATTTCCCCTCTTCCTGAGCCACTGCAGTTCTCTGACACCTCTCTGAGCTCACAGACAGAGGCTCAGGAATCCCAGCTGCCAGCCATTGCAGTGCCTGGGATGCCCTTTGAGTCTGATGAGTTTGCATTGAGGATGGAGGACAAATGAGCTCTGGCTGTTTCCTTCCTCTCTGCTAACCAACCACTTTTGGTCTGTTCTTTCCTGTCTGAAGTGTGTTCATTCTCTTTGGAAAACAAACCCAAACAGAGCTCTGCTGTCTCACTGTTATCCATTAGCAGCTCCCCAGACATTCCAAGCAGCAATCCTGACCCTGCTTTCATCCTCCCAATAGAGCTAAACCTCGGATCTATTTTTCCTGGCTTTTCTTATCAGCCTCATTTCTTTCTGGAATTTAGCACTCCTGGTGACAGATCTCCTTACAGGGCGATGCCATCCTTCAGATTCCTCCTTCATCACTTGTCCTCGCCTTGCATTTTCTCTACTTCCTCTTTTTTTAATGGATTCAGTTTATTTCTACCAAAAAAGAGCCATTGGTGCATTCTTTAAAACTATGTTCTATTGACTCCTTTCATTTTATATCATTTCCCTTTCCAGCCTGAACTCTCTGTTATAACTGAGAAATAATGAAGTGAAGCTATCTGATAGAGAGGCCACATCTAACCATGTCTATGTTGTTCTTTCTGACATTCTCCACCTCTCTTTCATTATTCTTCACTGTTTATCAATTACTCTGCTCTCTGCTCAGGTTAGTTATCTTTTCATTGCAGTTGTAGTCATTGTCTAGTTTTCCTGGTTCTGCTTATTTGATTCTGTATCACTTCATATCAGTCTTCCCTTATTTGCCCGAATCTCTCATGTGGATCATTTCTTTTTTTTTTTTCATTTTTTGGATGTTTTTATTATTATTATTTTTTTAAACATTATTTTATTTGGTCGTTTTCATACATTATTCACTGGAAACAAAGATCGTTTTCTTTTCCTCCCCTCCCCTTCCCCCCCCCCACCTTTCCCTCTCCCATAGCCGACGCATGATTCCACTGGTTATCTGGATCATTTCTTACTGCACCGTAATCTTCTGTTACATTTGGATGGCGAAGTTTCCTCCCTCTGGTTATTCGCCCATTTGATGGGACCGACTTTATTTCCAGTTCTTTCCCTTTACAAACCTGCAGCTCTAAGTATTTGGGTAGATAGCATCCTTTGACTTTTTTCTTTGACTTCTCTGAGGGGGCCTGCTTTCAGTGGCAGGTCATTGAATCAAAGGGGGAGGAGAGCTTAGTCATATCTTCTAAGTTAACAGATTGAGATCCAGAAAGTGGGCCTCTTCCCAGCTCAATTCTTCCAGCAGCCTTTCAGCACGTCAGCTCTTCCTCAGCTCCTTCAGCATTTACCCTGATTTTATAACCCTCACCACTTTGTATGGTGTCAGATGAACCATCAGAGTTCTTCTCATTTCTATTGTCTTATTATTAGAAACTTGGGGCATAACTTCATCCAGTCTCTTATAAATTGCAATTATTTGAAAATTGTTCATATCTCTTGATCACTTATCTAGTGGGGAAAGACTTTTGGCATGGCTTGTTTGTATCAACTCCCTATATATTTCAGTGACTAGGCTTTCACTGGTCACTCAGTAAGTCAACAAACATTTATTGAGTGCTCCTTTGTACTTGCCAATATGCAAATGCTGGGGATACAGAGAAAGGCAAAAGACAATATATCCCCAATGATATGCAGGCAAGATATACACATTACAAATGGAAGGTAATCTCAGAGGGAGTTAACAACACATCCTAAATTAGGGCAGCAGGAGGGAACAGGTAAAATAAAAAAAAAATCTTATTTTCTCAATGACATGAGTGTCCATATACATTTCCCAAAATTATAACATCCAAATTGGCTCCTTGCCTCTCTTCACTCCCCTCTCCCAGAGACGGTAGGCAATTTGATCTGGGTTTATACATATATAATCATTCAAAACACATTTCCATATTGTTCATTGTTGTAAGAGAATATTCATATATAACCCCCCCCCAAATAATAACCCAAATAAACTAAAGTGAAAAATAGTCTACTTCGGTCTACATTCTGACTCCTATGGTTCCTTCTCTGGAGGTGGAGAGCATTCTTTGTCACAAGTCCTTCAGAATTGCCCTGAATCACTGTGTTGCTAAGAGAAGCTAAATCTTCAACAATTGATCATCCTACACTATTGCTGTTACTTTATCCAGTGTTCTCCTGGTTTCATTCTGCATCAGTTCAAGTAGGTCTTTCCAGCTCTTTCTGAAGTCATCCTGTTTAGTATTTATTTATTTAGTATTCTATCACCATCATATACCACCATTTGTTCAGTCATTCCCCAACTAATGAACATCCCCTCCATTTCTAATTCTTTGCCACTAAAAAGGAGCTACTGTAAATATTTTTATGCAAGTAGATTCTTTCTACCCTTTTTTGAACTCTTTGGGATACAGATCTAGTAGGGGCATTACAGAATCAAAGGGTATGTACTGTTTTATAGCCATTTGGGTATAGTTCCAGTTTGCCCTCCAGAATGGTTATATCAGTTCATAACTCCACCAACAATGCATCACTGTTGAAATTTTGCCATATCCTTTCCAAAATTTATCACTTTCCTTTACTGTCATATTGGTCAATCTGACAAGTGTGAGGTGATATTTCAAAGTAGTTGTAATGTGCATGTCTTTATCAAGAGTGATATAGAAATTTTTTTGGTGATCTTTGGGTTTATCAAATACTAGATTGCTATGGTCATTTACTCCTGCATATTGTATATCTAATGCATTCGACTGCTCTATCATTCCATTTCTTAGCCAGTTCTGGACTGCTTTGATGATTACAGTATCTATTGGGACAATCATATGATATATTAGTTTTGTTATTGATATGGTCAATTATGCCAACAGTTTTCACAATGTTAAATTAGTACCGCATTCCTGGTATAAATCCCACCTGGTCATAATGAATCATCCTTATGATATATTGCTGAACTCTTCTTGCTAGCATTTTATTTCCATTTTTTGTATCTTTTATTTTCATTTTTCATATCTCTATTCATTAATGAAATTGGACTATAATTTTCTTTCTCTGTTTTTTGTTCTTCCTGGTTTAGGTATCAGGATCATATTTGTGTCATAAAAAGAATTTTGGGGGGCTCCTTTTTTGCCTATTTTCCCAAACAGTTATATAATACTGGGATCAACTATTTTTTAAATATTTGATATAATTCACTCACCAATCTATCCAGCTCTTGGGATTTTTTTAGGGAGTTCATTGATGTCTTATCCATTTTTTTTTCTGAGATAGGATTATTTAAATATTTCATTTCCTCATTTGTTAATCTGGGCAATTTATGTTTTTGTAAATATTTATCCATTTCACTTAGATTGTCAGATTTGTTTTCATATAATTGGGTAAAATAGGCCCTAATGATAACTTTAATTTCCTTTTACTTGGTAGTGAATCCACCCTTTTTATTTTGTATATTGGTAATTTGATTTTTCTTTACTTTTAAAAAAGTCAAATTAAATAATGATCTATTTTATTTGTCCCCCTCCCACAAACCAATTCCTTGTCTTATTTATTAGTTTAATGGTTCTCTTACATTCAATTTTATTAATTTCTCCTTGGATTTTTAGGATTTGCAATTTAGTCTTTAATTGTAGGTTTTAAATTTGTTCCTTGTCTAGTTTTTTTAGTTGTATTCCCAACTCATTGAAATGTTTTTTCTCTATTTTATTGATATAGGTATTTAGAGAGATAGTTTCCCTTAAGTACTGCTTTGGCTCTATTCCATAAATTTTGGTATGTTGTCTTCTTGTTGTCATTCTCTTTAGTGAAATTATTGATTGTTTTTGTAATTTTTTCTTTGATCCACTTTTTAAGAATTACATGATTTATTTTCCAATTAATTTTAAATTTGTCTTTCCCTGGGCCTTTATTGATGATAATTTGTGTTGCATTATGATCTGAAAAGGATGCACTTATTACTGTTTTCTGCATTTGGTTTTAAAATTTTTTGCCCTAATACGTGGTCAATTTTCAGGTAAATGCAATGCATTGCTGAAAAGATGATATATTTCTTTTTATTACCATTCATTTTTTCCCCAGAGAGCAATTGAATTTAACTTTTCTAAAATTTCATTCATTTCTTTTACTTCTTTCTTATTTATTTTTTGGTTAGATTTATCTAGTTCTGAGAGGGGAAGGTTGAGGTCCCCCACTAGTAAAATTTTATTGTCTATTTCTCCTATTTCCTCCTTCTTCATTTACCCTTTAAAACTTTGGAGACCATACCATTTGGTGCATATTTGTTTTGTATTGATATTACTTCATTACTCCTTTGATCAAGATGTAATTTCTTTCCTTATCACTTTTAATTAGATCTATTTTTGTTTTATTTTGTATCTGAGATCATGATTGCTTCTCCAGCTTTTTTTTTTTACTTTAGCTGAAGCATAATATATTCTGGTCCAGGCTCTTACCTTTACTTTGTGTGAGTCTCCCCTACCTCAAAAACTCACATGTAGCAGGACGCTGGTTTTTAGGATTGAATCTATTTTTATAACTGCTTCCATTATATGGGTGAGTTCATCCTATTCACATTCATAGTAGTGATTCCCACTCTGTAGTCCCTTACATCTTATTTTCCCCTTTGGATCCTGCTCTTTCTCTCTTCTTTCACTTTGCCCTCCTCACATATGTTTGGTTTTTAATCCCCCCATCTCTCCCTTCCTTCTATTTCCCATCCCCTTGTCTTATTCTTCTCCTACTTTTCTATAGGGTAAGATAGGATTCTATGCCCAAATGAATATTATTGTTATTTTCCTTCTGTGCCAATTCCAATGGCAGTAAGGTTTAAATTTTGCCCATCACTACCTTCATCTTCCTCTCCACTGAAATAGGTTTTTTCATGCCTTTTTAGTTGAGATAATTTAACTCATTATATCACTCACTTCCTTCCCTTTTCTCTCAGTGTGAACCTCTTTTTCACCCCTAGATTTTTTAAATATCATGTCATCCTAATCAAATCACTCCTGCACCTTCTGTCTATGCAGACTCCTTCTAACTATTATGATAATGATGAAAATTTTAAGAGTTATGAATGTCATCCTTCCACATATGAATATAAACAGTTTGACCTTATTGAGTCCTTTAAATTTTCACTTTCTTGTTTACCATTTTTTGCCTCCCTGGAGTCTTGTATTTAAACATCATATTTTCTGTTTGTCTGGTCTTTTCATCAGAAATGCTTGGAAATCTTCTATTTTATTAGATGACCATTCTCCCCCCATACCCTCCTGAAAGAATATACTCAGTTTTTCTGGGTAGGTGATTTTTGACTATGAACCTAGTACCTTTACTTACCAGAACACTACATTTTAAGCATTCTTTCTTATCCTTTAATGTAGAGGGTTCTAAGTCCTGTGTAAACCTGATTGTGGTTCCCTGATATTTGAATTATTTCTTTCCAGCTGTTTGAAGAATTTTATCTTGGCCTGAGAGCTCTAGAAGTTGGTGACAATATTCCCAGGAACTGTCATTTGGAGGTTTATTTCAGGAAGTATTTAGTGGATTATTTCAATTTCCATTTTACCTTCATTCAAGAATATCAGAGTAGTTTTCTTTGATAATTTCTTATGATATAATATCTAGGTTTTTAAAGAAAAAATGTTGACTTTTAGATAGTCCAACAATTCTTGTCTCTCCTGGATCTGTTTTCCAAGTCAGTTGTTTTTTCCAATGATATATTCCATGTTTTTTCATTCTTTTGATTTGATTTTATTGTTTCTTGATGTTTCATGAAGATATTAGCTTCTTATTTCCCAATTCTAATTTTTAAGGAATGATTTTCTTCCATGACTGCTTGACCTCCTTTTCCAGTTCATAAGTTCTACTTTTTAAAAGTGTTATTTTCTTTTTGTATTACTTTCATTCCTCTTCCCAATTTTTTTCTGCTTAATATTTGATTTTTGATTTCTTGTTGATTTCTTTCAGAGGCTGAAACAAATTCCTGTTTTTCTTTGAAGCTTTGTGTGTAGCTGCTTTGATATCAGTGCCTCCTTCTGAGTCTACTTTTTGCTTCCCTCTGTCTCCCTAATATTTTTCTATACTTAAATGTTTTTTTTCCTGGTGTTTGCTCATTTCCCTAGCCTTTCCTTGATTTTTATTTTTATCCTAAAAGTAGATTCTGTTCTCATGGTGGAGGGGGTCTCTTAAACTTCAGTGTTTCTTTTGTTGCTAGCCTTAGCTGTAGTTCTGTGTTTCTGAAAGTTTTACTTCTTCCAAGGGAGTATGATGGCCTGTGGGGTTGAGAGCTCTGAAAGTCACCTCCCATTGCTGACTCAATTTCCTTCATGAACTGCTGGTGACTTACAGGGTTCAAATCACTGTGAGCAAACTTTTGCTGGGGATCAGAGTTTAACCTCAGGCTTTGGCAGGGGCTGTGGACCTCATTATGGGCTTACTGTGGGCTGCTTTGTGATGGGATTTAGGTCTTCACTGTAGGCTTAGGCAGAGGCTCTGTGCCTCCCCTTTGACTTGCAGTGACCAAGTGCACCATTAATTGCCTTGTGTTAGTGCTTGGAGTCTCACTGTAGGCTTGCACTAGGGCTTAGAACTTCAAAGGGTAGAATTTAGGATGCTCTACTTTTAGCTTAGGCAGGGCCTGAGTGTCTCAAAATTGGCTTGGACTTAGGAATAGCATTTGGAACAGCAGAAGTGGGGTGGGAGGGCTTGCTATTGGCTTATTCTGGTACTCCTTGGGATGGGCTTATTATGGGTTGTGTGACCTTGCTGTGGCCTGCACTACCCTCTCACCCCAGTGAACCAGTTTCTCTCTGCCTACCTTCTAAGGTTTTTTCTATAGGAGAGTTACTTTACTCTGCCCTCTTGTCAGTCTTCTCTCTCTAGTATTTATTTTGAAGAGTTATTTTAAGGTTGTTTGGAGATGATTCTCAGAGAGGCTTGAGTTTTCTGTGTTTCTGCTCCACCATTTTGACTCTTCTAGATGATAATGAACAGGTAAACTTTTGCCAAGAGTATTATGCACCAGATTGCAAATTTATCCTCATGTAATTGGCTGAAGAATCCATAAAAATATTCCCCTGTGTTGATTTTTACTTATGGAAACACATTTGACTGGTAGAAAACGATGCTGCCTTATAGTTTCTCTTCAATAAGGTGTCACCTACCCATACATTGAAATCAGTCAGGATCTGTGGAAATTATATCAGCAGAAATAATCTTATTTGGGGAGGACCTAATAATAAGCACCAGGCAAGGCATGAAACGGGGAGGTCTTTGGTCACCACTGTGACAAGGAGATCCAACATGGAGCCCTAGTGGAGAAGCGATTCCTGTGGATGGTGAGATCAGTTTGCAAATGACATTGGGCTGATTTCACTAAAGCCTAAAACACTGAAGAGTCTCCTAGATACACATCAGCACTCAAATTAGTTTGGTCTCACCATGCCCATAAGAAAGATCCCATTAATGAAAAGACTTTTGCCCAGATTATTCCATACACTACATAAGCACATGTGATCTCTCTCACACACCCACATCCACACATATCTATATTAAGTACATATGGGACATGCATATTTTTCTATTTATATATAAGTTCATAAGCCACAAATGTCAGAAATGGACAATGAGTTTGGCCCAGAATTAAGCAGGAGTAGGAGAGGAGGTTGGATTGCCTTCAGGAAATTATAAAGTCCTTTAATGGCCCCAGAAACGTTCATCATGTCTGCCTGTGAATAATAGAATACAAGACCCTAAAATGTTTCTGTTTGGCTTTTATAAGTCTTCATCATCTTCCTTCTCTTGCCTTTTCAGTCGTTGCCCTCCTTATATTCCCCTCCATCCTCTGGGACCCAACACTTGCCTTCTTGGTGTTCTTCATATGAGATCCTCCATCCCAAGACTCCAGGCTTTTCCACTGACCACTGAAATTCTCTCTCTTTCCTCACCTATGTCTTGTGGTCATCCTAAATTCCTTTAAGGACAAGCTAGAACCCACTTTTTTCGGATCTTCCTTATTATTCAAGTGCCCTTTCCCTCTGCGGATACCCTCAATTGATCTTCTCTAGCTCCATCATATATAGTGGTTCTCATGGTCTCTGTGAACGCTGAGAGCCAAGCCTGTTTGTTGCCTGGCATGTAGTGTTGAATAAGTGCTTGTTGAACCCCGTGGAATTGCTCATTGGCTGGGAGGGGGGTGGGAGGAGGGGAGGGAAAGAACATGATTCATGTAACTATGGAAAATATTCTAAAGAAATAAATAGATATAATAAATAAATAAATGAAACTTAATAAAAGATGAGTGCTTGTTCACTGACCTACAGAAATGAAAATGTCACGAAGAGTTAAGTGAAGAGGTGTGTTGTGGGTGTGAGAAAGATGCAACATATAACCAATGGCAGGGAGACCGTGTGCCATTTTAGGTACAGTGCTGGACTTGGAGTAAGGAAAAGCTCGCTTCGATTCTTGCTTCAGATATTTACTAGCTGTGTGACCTTGGGCAAGTCACTTCATTTCTCTGAAATTGAAAAGATGAGGGCATTCATCTGATGGCCTTTAAGGTCTCTTCCAGCTCTAAATCTATGTTTCAGTTCTAAGAAGAACAGGAGGGAAAGATGGCATCAGGAAATGGGCTGAAGAAAATATGGACTGGCCATATGCTGATGGCCAAGGACATCCCAAGCGCTCCACAGGTACCTTCACCATGCCAAGAGAAGGAAGGAAGACCTGCAGTATTCTGGTGGCAAGATCCCAGGAGGAAATGGATCAGGAGCTGCACATGATGGGCAGTCATGGATGGCTCACTGCTAGTCGTGGGGATATTCAAAAGTGATGTGATCACACATTCACTTGAATATCTTCCGTTGGATGCAGTGTCCCCTTTCTCTCCAAATATCAGCTGTGCTGATTTTATTATGTTCACATAGAAAAGATCATCTGTTTTCTTTTGTGATGATCCCTCTGCCTTTCTCGTGGGGAATTCTTCCGTAACTATATTGTGAAATGTAACGTACCGGTTTTTCTTCTGCGGTGACTGTCCCTATTCCTATTCGTTTTGAGTTAATTGTGGCGTGTGATGTAACATCCTGAAGGGAACCCGATTTCTCGACACCAGACGCGCTTGTCACAATTGGAGGCCGCTTCCCTGGGAATTTGTGTTTCTGCTTGGAGCTGACACGGGGCAAATGCTCTCGATTGCTTCCGTTTCTTGCTCATCAAAATATGGCACGAACTACTTTTCGGTATTTTAAAAAACGTCGAATCTGAGGTGTGCCTGGGGGTCCCCCATGTGAGTGGGGAGAGAGCTCCCAGGTGACAGACACGTTGTTATTACTGTTACAAAGACGTGCAAAGGAAAATTCAGGCCTCAGGGGACCTTGGAAGCATTTATATCACGGCCATTGATTAGATGACCTTTATATGTACCATTGCATTTGATTCCAATAACAATCTTGCAACAGGGGAGGTTAGTGGGCAATGGCACTGTAGATAATGGCTAGGTGACACAATGGATAGAGTACTGGACTTGAAGTATAGAAGATCTGAGTTCAAATTCTGCCTTTGATCCTTATTGGTGATGAGGCTATGAGCAAATTATTGAAACGTTCTGTGACTCAGTTTCCTCATCTGTAAAAAGAGCAGGTTGAGCTTTAAGACCCCAAGGCCCCTTAAGGTTTTAGATCTATGATCCTAAGGCAAGTTCTACTATCTTCATTTTATTGATGAGGAAACTGAAGCTTGGCAGGCATAAAAGCCTTTTTTAGGGTCACACACATATTGAATTTCTTAGACAGGATCCCAGTTCACTTCTCCATTTTCCACTCCATCATGTAGTTTTTTCTGTCCAGCTTTTTGCCAGGTACAGAGTGGTTGTTTTTAATTTTCCCTTACAAGCCCCCGGGCTCAGCTCTGTGCCTGGCATGTCACAGGTGCCCAGTCCCTGCCTCCTTTCTGGCCTCCCAACATGCAGGCCATATTTCGTTTGCCAACATGTCCAGCTCCTTGTTTGAATCTGTCTCTGTGTTTTTCTTCCAGGCATTTCCTGATCCCTTCAGTCCTACAGCTGGTCTGTTTAATATGGGGGATATTTTTTAATCTTCTCCTTATCCCAATTACTCAACAAGTGATCATAGAATAATCCTGTTGTCTGCAGAAGCATGACAGAGCAGCGAGATCTTTGCCAAAGCAGAGATCAGGCCCCCTTACCTCTCACGGAGGCCACTGCACCAGCCCACTGCTTAGACTCCCTCCCTAGAGGAGCTCTCCACTCCAATCAATCCTCCTTTGGCACTCTGCTGACTAAGTGATTTTCCTAAGGAACAGTCCCCCCACGTCACTCCATTATTCCATAAACTCTAGCAGCTCCCCATTACCACTAGGATCAAATACAAACACCCTTCTTTGGGATCTAGAGTTTTTCATTGCCTGACATCTTCCTTCCTTCCTTCCTTCCTTCCTTCCTTCCTTCCTTCCTTCCTTCCTTCCTTCCTTCCTTCCTTCCTTCCTTCCTTCCTTCCTTCCTTCCTTCCTTCCTTCCTTCCTTCCTTCCTTCCTTCCTTCCTTCCTTCCTTCCTTCCTTCCTTCCTTCCTTCCTTCCTTCCTCCCTTCCTCCCTCCCTCCCTCCCTCCCTCCCTCCCTCCCTCCCTCCCTCCCTCCCTCCCTTCCTTCCTTCCTTCCTTCCTTCCTTCCTTCCTTCCTTCCTTCCTTCCTTCCTTCCCTCCCTCCCTCCCTCCTAGTCCTGTTATGATTTCCTTTCCTACACATGCTCTGTGGATGACCCCTCCCCACACAAAGCACTCAATCTCCCATTTCCCAGGATTGGCACCCTCCCTCATTCTGGAAATGTTCTCCCCTTTCCCTCCTAGTTTTCCTTCAAGACACTGATAAGAGATCACTTTCGGAAGGAGGCCTTCCCCAATCCCCATACACTAATGCTTCCCACTTGTGTTTCCTTTCCATCTAGTCTGCATATACATGTCACAAAAGCCTGCTGGGGATCCTTATCCCAACTCTGCAAGGCACTAGAGGGAGGTCCCAGAGTTCAGGGCTACAACTCGTTCAAGACCCTGTGGGTAGCCCTCAGTGCGTGGGATTGCTTTTTTTCTGGCTCCAAAGTTCATGAGCCCCCACCAGTGTGCTTTCTACTATTCATAACAATTAGTCAGTTGACTTGAGTAGCTTTTAGAAAGGGTTTTATTTTCTCTGATTGTAAGGAAAGCAGAGTTGTAACAAAATGTCTTCTTTCCACACAAGGAAAAGCAGCTGCTGTGTGACAGCCCATACAGAGGCCAGGATAAAGTGAATTCAGTCGGAGAGAAGATGGTGCAGAGAGGACTCCCAGGCCCTTGAAGTCTCTTTGTTGGGGTCCTCAAGATATTTCCCTCAAATGAGGTGTGGCTTTTTCTGATGATCTTCTTATAAAGCTTTCAATCTGAGTCCAGTCTGTCCTTGGCATCCATCAACTGCTCTGGGGGTACTGCTTGGAATGGGAATGGGAATTCCAAATTCTAACTAAATGAGAATATGGGAATTCTCCAATCATCTGGAATTGTTGAACCTCATGAGTTCTTCCTCCAAACAAGATGGAGAGGAAACTTCAGTTGAAGCTAAGTCATTTTGCTCCTCTCCCCTTCACCAGCTATTTTTTCCCCTCAAGAGCTTGGCTGGAATGTTTTCCTCCGAGCCACTACTTCCAATTCCAATTGGCTCAATGGTTTCATAAAGGCTCATAGGGTACAACCTAGTTTTTAACCAGTCAGAACAGATTTCCTACCACACTTAGAGATATGTGCAAGATAAAACTGAGAAATATTATGACCTGACAAATATAATAAAGCATAGAATTTGATCACTTATTTATTTATTTAACCCTTGCCTTCTGACAACCAATATTGGTTCTAAGGCAGAAGAGTTATAAAGGCTGAGCAAACAGGATTAAATGACTTGCCCAGAGTCATATAGCCAGGAATTGTTTAAGGTCAGATTTGAACCCAGGACCTGCCATCTTCAGGCCTGCCCCCTTTCTGCCTTTTAAAAAGGAGTTTAGTACTTCCTTTAAATGGGATAAAAGGGGTAGGTGACTACCCTAACCCAGTGACTCCAACCCTTAAGTATTTTGTCTTCACCTAGTTATTCATTTATGCTTTCTCCCCCATTCAAATGTGAGCAATGACGGTATAAGCACTAAATTAGTCCTTTGGGATTAATTTTTCATGAATGCTTATGAGGTTGTGAGATTTAAATGAAATGATGTAAATGGACGAAGTGACTTACCGAGCTTGTGGGCTATCCTTATCTATGATTTGATGGACCCAAGGCTGCTGCTGCTGCTGCCCCTTCCACTGCCCAGTGGCTGATAGCTGACCTGCGGCGGCTCATTTTGAAGTAGTCACTCTCTCCTCTCTGTATTACCCTGCTCTGAATGAGAGGAGATGAAACACTTCTGACAATGACGGAGGCAAAAGTTTTGTTCAGAAGAGGGCAAACAAGATGGTGAGGAGACTCGAATCCATATCCTATAAGGATTGATTGAAGGAACCATCATGTTTAGCCTGGAGAAGACAAGACAGTGGTTGGAGGGAAGGGACAGAGCAGGGTGGGAGCTATCTAGCTGTCCTCAAATATTTGCCAAAGGAATCTTTAAAGGTGAGAATGGACTTTTTTTTATCTTGGCCCCAAGCCAGAATGGGGAGCCATGTGAGCCTATGGGGGAATTAGAAAGAGGCTCATTTAATTTGGCTGTCAGGAGGAACTCCCGAATAATGCCAGCCATTCTCAGTGAAATGGGTTCTTTAAGAGCTGCTGGGTGTTCTCTCCCTGGAGGTCCTGAGGCAAAGGGGAATGGCCCCTTGCCTGGTGTGCTATGATGGGGGCTATCGATCAGGTATGTGCTGGACTTGATGGCCTCTGGGATTCCATGCAGTGCTGAGATGCTGGGATTCCGTGGCCTGGAAGGATGTGAGGTTGGTCAAGAGTTTGCTGCAGTGGGTGGCCTAAAAGAAAATGGAGTGTGGGATTAGGGAATCTTTCAGGAATGAGCATGAGCGCCAATCCGGCATTTGTGAATGTTTCTTAACCTTCTCCAGGGTTCGGGCACTGTTCTAGGAAGTGGGAGACTTCTTCAGAGATCTGTACAGACACACAGTAGCACAGTATGCATGCTCATGGAAGTAGGTTGAAGGTGGTACAGAGGAGACTGAAGGCTGGACCTCAGTTGATCTGAACCCAAGTAAACTACAATTTTTCCTTTATGGGCTAGTGCTTTCTCCCCCCCTGATGATGGCTTTACAAGCAAATTATCTTCTGTATTTTCTTTTTTAAAATAACCCTTACCTTCCATCTTTGAACTGATTCTAACTATCAGTTCTAAGACAGAAGGCTACGGGAATTAAGTGACTGGTCAAGGGTCACACAGTGAGGAAGTGTCTGAGGCCAGATTTGAATCTAGGACCCCCCATCTAAAGGCCTGGCTCTCAGTCCCTTGACACCTAGTTGCCCCAAGCCTTTGTATTTTCAAAGGGCTCCCAATCAAGATATTGAATGGATGACAAAGAGCTAGCTCAATGCCATCTCACAAGGTGAAATTCCAGTCACTAGCCTGTCATTTATAAACAGTTCCTTGAGGTTCTACAATGTTTAGGCATTGCTCTAGTAATTAGAGACTCAGTGACATACGTGAAACTTTTTATAGAAACATGGCAGTAGAGTAAATAGGCTTATAGAAGTACTTGTTTAAACAAGTACAAAAGTCATAGAATGTCAATGCTAGGAGGAACCTTAGAACAGAGAACTCTTGCCTGGGAGGAACCTTACAATGAAGAGCAGCATGTCAGAGCTGGAAGCTTAGAAGGAAGGTTGGAAACAAGCCATTTATGAAGCACCTACTATGTACCAGGCACTGTGCAAAGTGCTTTACAATTAGGATCTTATTTGATCCTCACATTATTATCCTCATTTCACAGTTGAGGAAGCTGACTAGTTCAGGATCACAGAGCTGGGGATGGATTTGAACTGAGCTGTACCAGCTAGCTGCCTTGGCATCTAAACCACTCACCATCTAGTTGTAGTCTCCCTTTCCAGTCTTGTTATTCTCTGCTGACCATCAATCATTTCCAGCTGCTTCTCAGACACCTTGAATTGTATGTGCACCAGACATCTCAAATTCCACATGGCTGAAATAGAAATCATGATTCCCCCAACCTAAACTCTCCCCGCTTCCTTACCTTTCCTGTTACTGTTGAGAACAACTCTGTTCTCTCAGCCTCACACTCTGGGAGCTGCCCGGATCCCTCATTCCCATACCAAGGCTGTTGCTAAGGTCTATCCATTTCACTTTTGTAGCATCTCTGGTGGATTTCACTCTTAGAGCATCTGTTGTAGATTTCACCTTTGCAGCAGCATCTCTTATAGATTTCACCTTTGCAGCAGCATCTCTTATAGATTTCACCTTTGCAGCAGCATCTCTTATAGATTTCACCTTTGCAGTAGCATCTCTTGTAGATTTCACCTTTACAGTAGCATCTCTTGTAGATTTTACCTTTGCCAGTATCTCTTGTTGATTTCACTTCTGAGAATCTCTTGTCAATTTCATCCCTGCAGCATCTCTCCAATAAGCTCTCCTCTGACACTACCCCACCCAAGTACAGCCATCATCACCTCGAACTCAGACTATATATAACTGCTGTAGGGTTATCCTGCCTTGAGTCTTCCCTCGCTGTCCATCCATCAAAGTGAATTTCCCAAAGCACAGGTCCATTAAGGCCACCATCCCTTCCCTATTGTCTCCAAGATGATTGTCTCAGTAAATTATTTCAGAAATGTTTGTTGAAATGAAATAAAAAATGCTTCGAGTATGGACAATTTAGAACCACCTGCTCAGAAGGAGACCGTCCTGTATACAATGATTAAATCATTAAATTTGCAGTCCAAAAACCAGGGTTTTAGTTCCACTTCAAAGTTTGACCCAGACTTATGTGCTGTGTGCCTCAGTTTCCCCATCTTTCATATATAAAGGGATTGGGCTCTTGGTCTGTTCTAGCTCTAGATCTGAAACTTTCGATCTTTGGACATTGGAAGTAATCTATTCTGACCTTTGCAGTAATTCACCAAATGTTAATTAAGCCTTTTTACATTTTGGGAATGCAGCTCAGACAGGATCTCAGACTCCTTTAAAGGTCACAGAATGAGTCAGTTGTAGAGTAAGGCCAAGAGAGCTTCTCTGTTGGCTAGGATTCCTTCCATCTTTCCTCTCTGGTTGTTTCCAGATGTTTTGTGCTGCTGTCCCAGGCTCAATGGGAGCTATGCTAAGCTTATCAGCATTTGGCCCACGCAGCCATGAGAGCCCATCATCTGACTTTGACTCAGTCTTCTTTCTGTTCTCTGGGTGACCCCCTCACCTCAGCACCCCTGCCACCTGTCACCAGCTTGTTTTCATGGACCTGGGAGAGCTCCCTGGACTGGAGGGAAGGCATCTGGCACTTTGTAGAACTGCCTGGTGGAGCTCAGAAATGTCCTGGGCTTCGATCTCCCCCTCCTCCTCCCATCATGCTCTCATCTGGCTCAAGGGCCAGTCATTCCCTTGAAGCCAGTAACCAGCAAAGCAAATTACCTGCAGTGGGTCAAGGGATTTGCATCTGTAAGGCTGGCTCTGCCCAAGGGGGAACAGTCTTTTGTATTGCAGCTATCATGCCCCACTGAGAAGAAGGAAGCTTGGGATGCCTTCAGAGGCACAGCATATCTCTCCCCTCTAGAGAATACAGGTTAGAAACCCGAAAAGTCCTCAATGCAGAATCCTGAAGTCAGAAAAGCTACAATTAGGGTTTCACTCCTTTGCAAGGTTGGAGAGAAGTTATGATTATTGGATTATAGACTGAGAGCCAGAGTTCTTAGAAGTTATTGAATCCAGTCTCTTTATTTTCTGAATGAGGAAACTGAGGCTCAAAGACGTATTGAAGGTCCCAGAATTAGGAAGGATGTGAAGGATGCAAACTCAGTCTTTCCTGACTCTTAGGTCTGGTTCTGTTCTATGCTGAGAGGTAGCTCAAGACTCTGGAAGATCTGAGTTCTAAATCCAAATCCATCATTTGCTTAGCTGCAAGCCAGCAGTTCCGAAGTTCTTAACCAGTGACTGTTGGGAGGGGTGTGGGCTCAAGGATTAGAGTGGAGTAGGGCTCTGGTTTACTTTGGGCAAAGGTCAAGCGTCTTCCATCCAGCTCCATGTGGGCATCCATTTCCTGGTGGGAACTGGATCATGGGAGTTAGGAAATGGGAGGGGATGGGTTCCCTGAAATCTGCTCATTGGCACCCAGAAGATGCATAGTGGGTGGGCCAGAGTCTAGAAGGAAAAGGTTCTCATATATAAATGAAATGAAATAAGAATAATAATTTTCTGATGTGACAACCACAGTTTAATGAGGAGCTCAAGGCTAGAGCAGTGATGGTGAACTTTTTAGAGACAGAGTGCTGGGACATGCCCCCCCCCCCACTGTGTGCCATGCCCCTCCCCACCACTGAATGACAGGTGTACCTTGCACCCCCTCCCCCCACAGAGGACTCCCATTGGGCTGCTGGGTGGAGGAGTGGGTGAAATGAAAAAATGTCATCAGGCACGGTGCAGAGGGTGAAGGGAGCAGCACCACTGGAGTCCCTCTGCCTTTCTAGTAATGAACTCTGGGGGAGGGGGAGGGAGAGTGGTTGGGTACCCATAGAGAGTTCTGTGTGTGCCATCTTTGGCACTCATGCCATAGGTTTGCCATCACGGGGCTAGAGCATTTCAGAGAAGGACAGCCAGGATGCTAAAGTATCTTGAGTCTCTCAATTCAAAGGACCAGGCCTATTCAGTTGGGAGAAGAGAGGGCTTGAGGGAAGGACACAAGAACATGCTAAAGTATTTGAAAGGATGGCACGTGCCCCACCAAGGGCCAGCCGAGGAGCAATGTGGAAGTCACAGAGTGGCCAACTTAACTCAATGATGGGAAAAATCTCCCAACCACGAGAGCTGGCCTTCCCAGCCTGGCTTGGGCTGCTTCTGGAGGTGGTGGCTTTCCCCTCCCTCCCCACAGGTCTTCACACCGAGCCTGGAGACCCTTTACTGGGACTGTCTTTGTATATATTGGAGACTCTAAAGTCTCTTCCAACTCAAGAGAATGTGTGTTGCTTGTAACTCACTCAACCCAATCCAGCCTGATCCAACCCCTTCCTCTCCCACCTTGCTGGTCCTCTTTCTTACATGATCCCACCATTTCCTTGGATCAGGGGAAGAAGTCTTGGGTGTGACCTTGACCTTCTTTCAGATCCCATCAATGATCAGGCCCTCCCGATTGATCCAGTCTGTGCAATATCACTTGGATGCATCCATTACTTGGACCCTCTACCTAAGGTTCTTCTGGGCCACTCTAGTGAAAACTCCTAGTGCTCCTAAACCAATTCCTTGACTGCCTCGATGCCTTTGTATAGGTCGAACTCTACAAAGGCTGCAGTGCTTACCTTTTATATAAGACTTTTTATTTTTACTGTGTATTGGCTCCAAGGCAGAAGAGTGGTAAGGGCTAGGCCATGGGGGTGAAGTGACTTGCCCAGGGTCACACAGCTGGGAAGAGTTTGAGGACAGATTTGAACCTAGGACCTCCCATCTCTAGGCTTGGCTCTCCATCCACTGAACTACCCAGCTCCCATGCTCCCTTCTATGCTGTTAATGTTCTTCAGTCTCTGGTCTAGACTGACACCAAGATTGTCCAATCAGGGGGACCCAGAAAAAGTGATGTCACTGGAAGAATGCGTTCTAGATCAAGGAAGCTTGTGGGTCTTTTGCCCTGGCTAAGCAGCTGCTGGTTCTAGCCAAGTGGTGGGAATGAATGGGGATGTGAGGTGAGTCCTGAGTTTGGGTTTGCTAAATGACTGGCTGTGTGATGGACCTGCTTTTCACTATTTAATAAATAATTATAAACTAATATTGTGTAATTAGAATTTTGTACCCCAGGACTCCGTTTCCCAGAATCCCACTTTCATCCTCATGTTATGTCCTTACATTTTGGAGGTAAAGTGTCTGTAACCCCGCCCCTTCCTGCTCTCTTCTCCCCTATCCCAGTCGGAAAACTTCACTCAGTTCTTTCTATTTCCTCTACTTCAAGGGATTATTAACAAATCTTATAAACTATAATACTTGGAGTTTAATCTCACAATATGTAGTTTCCAGGTAGTCTTAACGGTATGGGACTGTGGTCTCAGGGCTTGAGACAGAGCTCTACATTCAGTGGGAGCTTAATGCACATCTTTGGGATTGAGGACGCTTCCCCCCAACTCTCATGTCCTTGGAATTGGCTCTCCATTCTTGTTCCAGAGAGGGTCTAAGCAAATTGACCCTAAGTTGTTAATGAACGAAAGGAGGAAGCAAACATTTAGTAAGACCTTACCACCTGTCTGGCACTGAGGCAAGTGATACTCTTCAAGCAAAAGAACAAAAAAACAATCCCTGCCCTCCAGAAGTTTTCATTCTAATGGGAGAAGAAAAGGAGCTGAAAAGAAGTGGGGCAGGGAAGCAAATACCTCGTGATGAAATCACCCATTTCAAGGATATTCCAGTAAGATGACTCTGAAGACGATGATGATTTTCTCCAAAGAAATCAAGATCCAAGAGTGGGATTTAGAGTAACATTTTTGGTGGTTAAGAGGTTTGGCACAAGGTGAGAGCTGTGAAGTATGATGATTGAAATCCTCAAGAGGCAGTATTTCTTAATTTTAAATTAATTTGTTAATTGACCAGTCAAGACATTATAATCTGCTCAGTTGTCTTTCTCCAAAGGTCAAAAGAAAAGAGAGCTGCACTCCTTTGGCATAGGTCTATATTTACCACTTATGAGCTTACCAGTCAGCCCCTCCCTTGGATATCCCAAGACATCTCTGATTGGGAAATAGCCACTGAGGAGGTGGACTTAGAGACCTCAACTCCTCCCTTATTATTTCATCATGAGAGGGGTGTCTCCTTTCTGAAGATGTTGGTACATTCTGCCATGTGGCTGGACCACTGAGTCCATTCAACATGGCTGCTCAGCCCCCTTTTAATCTTTCGACTGGGTCAGGGTTCACAGTGGCTGGCAAGCCCTGCCCTAAAGCATTTTATCCTTAAAAAAGATGAAAGATCTCAACTCATTTTTATAGCCTGGTGGGGAAACTGAGTATAGTCTCAGCTCTCAGCCTTTCCTTGAGGTGGGGGGGGGGGCCTAAAGGAAAAATGATGTCACAAAATCTCACAATTCACAATTCACTTTTCCTAGGAGTGCAGGAGGTGGCACCTGAACTGAGTCTCGAAGGGAAAGATGGAGTCTAGGAGGGTGGGGGGAGAGGGAGGAGAAGAAACATTCTGTGCACAGGAGACAGTCGTACAAAGGCATGAGGAGGCAGATGATGGAACATTGTGTAAGAGGAATAGCAAGCAGGACAGTTTGGTTAGAATGTAGAGCTTATGTGGATCAGCTCTGTGACCCCCAGGCAAGCTCTCTATAAAACGAGGAGGCTGGACTCTGAGGCCACTTCTACCTCCAAATCCATGATCTGAATGGATTTTTACTGGGGGAATATTTTCTATTTACTTACGTGTTTACATATTATTTCATTTGGCTAGAATGTAAACTCCTCGAAGGCAAGGACTATTTTGTTTTTATCTCTGTCTCCCCAATATCTCCATATGGTACATGGCACACAGTAGGTGCTTAATGAATCCTTTTTGGTTAATGAATGAAGAAGGCATCCGAAGGAGCCCATCTTTGTTGAATGGGCAGAATGACCCTTTCCCAGTCATGGTGAAACTCGAGTCATTGGGAAACTCGAGATCAAATCTTAGCTGAGGCGGTCATGCTTGGGGGACCCTTGGTAGGCCACTTTACCTTGAGAGTCTCCATTTCGTCATCCATTAAATGGGGTGATCATGTCATCTACTCCCTGGGACTCTTAGGAGGAAATGCTCTGTAGACCTTAACGAATTAGGGCGATGGAAGCCCCTGTTATTTGCATAATGTCACACTCCCTCCCTAAAGAAGAATCCAGTTATTTCAGTCACTTGGTGAAATCTCATTTGGAGTTTGTTTTTATGTGTTTCCTTATGAAGAGAGCTTTTCTGTTCCCTCTCGTGGATGTGCAATGTCAACAGGGTGAGATAATTGGACGTCAGGGGTTCTGTGCTGGTGGTTTATTGTCCAGCCAGCTGTCACTAATTTTTCATTGATGTGGGAGAGCTCAACCATGCAAATGCTTTTTTCTTCCCCCTTACCTGCAAATCATGCAGAGGCAGCATTTTAATACATAGCCATACAGAATGCTAATTCTGTCATTTGGAAACTAAATAATAGGTGACATCGTTGGGGAATTGTCTTGATTTTTTTTTTATCATAGCCATATTGGAATGATTCTGCCTTTTCTGATGAGCCCAATTATGGTGTGAAAAAATCTTTGTGACCTTGGGCAAGTCATTTCTTACTTCCTCATCTGTAAAATGGGTTGGGGTGAAATAGATGGCCCCTTACTGCTCGAACATTGTATTCCCTACTCTAAGGTCCCTCCCAGATCTGATATGAACAGATTCACAGAACCGGATGATCCAACTCATATACTAGAAGATCCCTCACTATTCAAGTGGTCACCCGGCCTCAGCTTGAAGACCTCCTAGGAAAGGGAGTCCTTTCTCTACCTACATAACCTATTTCCCTTTTGAATAACTCACTTTTTAGGAAGCTTTTCTTGATATCAGATCTAAATTGTTCTCTTTTCAATTCGCACCCATTACATCCCTGTGGGTTCTGTTCCCTGGAGCCAAGCTTTTCTAATTCCTATTCATTGCCCTTCAGTATTGGAAGACAGCTAGCTTTGATTCTCATGAATCTTTTTGTGTCCAGTCTAGACATGTCCAATTCCTTCTGCTGATCCTTATTGTGTTGTGGATTCCAGGCTGGCCCTTCTCAGTTCTTAACGCCTTCCTCAGACTGAACAATATTTCTGTTTTGTATTTAAACATTTAAAAGTAATATTTTAATTTCCCCAGTTTTTAACATTCATTTAAAGATATTTTTGAGTTCAAAATTCTCTCCCTCCCTCCCCCCTCTTCCCCCAATTCAATCCAAGTTGTACATGAGCAGTCGTGTCAGGCATTTTTGCACATTAGTCATTTTCTCAATATCTTCCTTACTGGATATTACCCCGAACTGAGTGTTATACTCCAGGTGAGGTCAGAATAGAATAGAATGTTAGCACCCTCTGTGCAGATGTGATGAGCTTGCCATCCCCACCCATGCCATCATCCAAGTCATTGATAAGAATGTTAAGCAGCAGAGGCCAAGCACAGATCCCTGGAGACCTCTTGCTGCATTGACACTGAAAATCTGACAGCTAGTTGAATCTAGCCATCAAACTGGTTTAGGATCCATTGAATTGTATTATTATCCTATTTGCATCTTTCCATTTCTCCTAGTTCTACCCTCTGGAGACACCTAAAAGAATTCATTTCCCTTGAGTAAAGGCTTTTGGATCTTGAAGGCAGCTGTCCTCTCTCCTTTAAGCCCAAACATGGGCTATGGCTTATTAGTACATCCAATCAAAGATGGTGCTAGTAATGTCAAGGTCAGGAGTTTGAATGCCATATGGGTCATGTTAGACTGCTGGATCCTTTCTTTGGATTTAGGTACCTATAGACCTATAGTTGTCCTTAAAGTTCTTTCCCTTCCTTCCCTCCTTCCCTCCTTCCCTCTTTCCTTCCTTCCTTCCTTCCTTCCTTCCTTCCTTCCTTCCTTCCTTCCTTCCTTCCTTCCTTCCTTCCTTCCTTCCTTCCTTCCTTCCTTCCTTCCTTCCTTCCTTCCTTCCTTCCTTCCTTCCTTCCTTCCTTCCTTCCTTCCCCTCTGTTCAGAATATATTCCCTCCTCACTCATATCTTAGAAACCTTAACTTCAAAGGTCATTTCAAACATTACCTCCTATAAGTGGCCTTCCCTGATTTCCCCAGCTTTTAGTACCTTACCTGTGAATTACTTTGTGTTTATTTTGTATTTATTTGTATGTATACATATTGTCTACTCCTGACAGAATAGGTACTCCTTGAAGTCTCCAATTGTTTCATTTTTGTCTTTGTATTTCTACTATTGAGAATAGTGCCTGGCATGTAGTGAGGGTAAGGGATAAAAGGGATTTAATAAATGATTGTTGACTGACTGCTTGTCAGAAGACAGATTTATTGATGCAATACTGGGGATCTCACAGAGGGAGATGAATCAGCACAAATACATCTTTCTTTCCTCAGGTTCCATTGCACTTAATGGGGATTTATTTCTACCAACAGACCTTTAAATATGGATTGACCAATAAGCATTTTAAGTGCCTATTTTGTCCTGGGCATGTTGCCTCGTCCTCATGATTGAAGTCAAGAAACTATTGTTAACTGGTAGTAGAGTGTCTAGTTTGCCGGGAAGTCATAGGCAGAGCTCTAGGATCTTACCTTGTGCTTCTCTGTTCTCTCTTGCTTCTCCCATAAAGGACAGCTTGGCAGGTCTGCTCTTCCTATTCTTCCCTTTCCTTCTGGTGGCCCAGGAGAGTTCTGAAGCCTCTTCTTCCCTAGCCTTGCTGGATGACCTGGTTCTGCTCTGGCTTGATGAAGATGCACGCAGAGGACTCTATTTTTCTGCTTTCTCTCTACTAGGAAAGCAGAGTACAGTCCAGAAGTGCCCAACTGAATTTAAGCTGGTGTAACCCTCCCCCCAGGGAAGATTGGGTGACACATTTCTATTGTCATTGTTGAGAAATGTATTTTTTCATATAGAACTAATTTTTGAGAGGTTTCGATGTTTCTGGGCTAATGATCCCCTCATAGTTTATGTAAATAAATGAATGAATGAATGAAAAAAATTATTAAGTGCTTTCTGTGTGCATAGCACTATGTTCACTGCTAGAGAGACAAATAGAAAAACCAACTCATCTTCTCTTAAGGAGCTCTCTCTCTATCTCCCGATTTCTCTATGTCTATTTATAACATGTGCACACATATAAAGATTATATGACCTATCTATCTATCTATCTATCTATCTATCTATCTATCTATCTATCTATCCATCTATCTATCTATCTATCTATCTATCTATCTATCTATCTATCTATCTATCTATTTATCTCTATGTATTTGTGTATCTATCTGTCTGTCTGTTTGTCCATCCATCCATCCATCTATCTATCTGTATGTCTGTCTATCTATCTCTATGTATCTATGTATCTATTTATCTCTATGTATCGGTGGATCTATCTGTCTGTTTGTTCGTCCGTCCATCCATCTGTCTGTCTATCTATTTGTCTGTCTGTCTATCTCTATATATCTGTATCTGTGTATCTATCTCTCTATATCTCTCTTTCTCTCTGTCTGTCTGTCCATGTCATCCGTCCATCCATCCATCCATCTATCTATCCATCCATCTATCTATCTATCTATCTATCTATCTATCTATCTATCTATCTATCTATCTGTCTGATCATTACTGAGTTAGGAATTTCCTTATAACTTGTATGCTGATGGTCCCTGTTGAATACTTCTCTCTATGGCAAAATCAGTTACTTACTGTTCAGTCTTTCTAGCATACTAAGTAAGACCAAGGACGAGAGCTGTAGGAGTTTTGACACCCCAAAATATTTGGGGGAATGGCAAATTTAACAGCTGGTGGGTTTGTGGGTGAGGCATTTCTCTCTGTCTCTCTGTCTCTGTCTCTGTCTCTGTCTCTCTGTCTCTCCCAAGTCTGTAGGTAAATTAATACAAGAAAAATTTGAGTTCATAGATATCAGTGAAATTGGTAAGATGAAACTCTGGACTAGAATGTGCCACTGAGAAGATAACTTATTCAAAAGAAGCAGCAAATGTGAAAAAGGATCTGTTAGACCCTCACCTTATAGGTCACCCTTGTAACAAGGCTGATCTTTCTGCTTCTGGCTGACTCTGTACGCTGATAGTGCTGTAAAGGCTTGTGGCTTGGAGATAACAAGACATCCCCTTATTGGCTCCTGAGGAGGAAGGATTGATGACTCAGACCCTATTCTCAGCAATCTCTTTCCTTTCTGCTTTAGATCCTGTCAAGACTATTTCAAGTCAATTCCACTGGGGCTGGATGTTGGGCGAGATTGCTTTGTCTCCTACTCTGGTCTCCATGAAATCAGGAACACATGACAAATAAAGGATCATCTGGGCAACCCCCTCCTCTTTGTTTATTCTTGCCTGGCCATAGGTGAATGAAAATCTGTCCCAAGGCAGAAACACTCCAGATTGGAGGTGATCTTCTGATCTTGGGAAGTATGTAAGTCCTGAGGCCTTTTGGTTAGAGCAGAATAAAAATCCAAAGAGGAGTTAAGAGCACTCTTGTAGAACCTGACCATCAACTAGAGGATTGGCCCAGATCTGGCACCAAAAACGTGGATTGGCAGTTGTTTGTATAATGGAGAACTGAGGGAAAATCGATCAGTGAATACACATATATGTATTTTATCTCAGAAAATATCTACATATAAAACAACTCCATGTTCTGATGAAGTTTTAATATCAACATACTGAGATATTGTAATGGTAGTTATACATAGTTAGTGAATCCTGTCTTAAGTTGTTTTGCCAGTGAAGGTTATGAGTATTGTATGTTTCTTAGCATTTCTTATATGTGCAGGAATTAAATAGATGTCCTATACCTACCTATCTATCCTAAATGTGAATCCAAACCTAAGCCTTCAGTAATTGTTCTCTAGAGCACCGGCACTGGTGTTGAATGAGACAAAGAACGTGAGAAAAAGTAGTCTAGCCCTTCTTATAAGAGGTCAGGTCCTTCTGGGAATGAACCCAGTCAACAGTGCAGGCCTGAGTCCAGAGGCTAAGAGGAGCCTGTTAGGTTAAGAGAGTGGAAGAAATGTCCTTAGCTGGTCTTCTCTTGCCCCTTGAGAGAAGAGACTTAAAATAGTCTTTACAGGATCTAAAACTGGAAGGGAAGAGAATATGGAAGTGATCATTTACTCTCTTCTAAAGGCTAAGTCATCACCTCTTCTTGCTCTGTGTCTAATAAAAGAAACTGCCATATTATCTCAAACCAACAGGACTCTCAGCATGGAATCAGGACCAATTGGAAGTTGTCAGGGGAATTTTGCACATGATCCAATTAACTTGGCTACAATAGTATTGCCTATTGAAAAACAAAACAAAACAAATTGACTGATTTGAGAAAAAAGTCCAGGAACCAGAAGGGGAAAAATGATGGAGAACATTTGGGGCAAGATCAGTTGAGGCAGAAACAGAAAGCATTGACTTTGGGGTATACTACAGACTGCCAGTACTGAAAGAGGATATAGATGCCACATTTGGCAAGCAGCTCCTAGATGGTCAAGATCAGAGGCATGATAAAGTGATGATAGAAGGCTTCATTTCCATTTCCTAGATATTTGTTGGAGTTCTATGTCTGCTAAGAGATGGTGCCATGAAGGAGTTGAATATTCAACTCTGAACTCCCTGGGACTATGCAGTAGGGTCTCTATACTAGCTTTCCATCTCTGCCTCAAACCCCATCAAATCTCGTTCTTACAAAGGAAATAAAATAAATTCAACCCTACTATGTCCTCTGGGATGGATGTGTCAATTTCCTGCCCTATCACTAGCCACCACCCTTATGACTTCTCAAACATACTTTCTTGATTACCTCTACTACCCATACTATCCTGGGATGCTACACTCTGGCAGTGAATGAGGAGAATAGTAAAAAAAAAACCTTCTAGATAATTAGGGGCCCAAAGTGAAGTGGAATCAATGCACTGGGGATTAGTAGTATCCTCTTCAAAGGATGTCTTCAGACTGAGGCTGAATATCTACTCTTCAGAGAGACTGTTGTAGAGGTGAATGGAGTTCATGTGTGGATTGGTCTACATGCCTCTGAACTTCCTATTCTGAGATTCTTGATAAGACATGTAGGTAATACATGTCAAAGCAGGGATCTGAACTCTGGTTTGAGCCCCAAATCTAGCTGTTTCTTTCATGGAGGGATGATATTCTCCCAAAGGATAGGCCAAAGTGATGAGTTAGGTATATTCCACACTTTTCTGGTTAAGTGGCAATTTGCATCTAGTTGGGAAAGTTTGAAATAATCTTGATTGGGTCTAGAAATGAAAGGGAAGAAATCACTAAGAATGGGATTTGAGTTATCATCCTTTCCTTCTCTGGAGTCAATTTCTTGGGAGGATGGAGCCCTCCAAAGAATACTTTTAGTTTTTTCTGTCTCTCACATTTTCTTTTTCCCCCCCATTCCCAGTGGTATTTCAATATATGGGGCTTTCCTTCCTTCCTTCCTTCCTTCCTTCCTTCCTTCCTTCCTTCCTTCCTTCCTTCCTTCCTTCCTTCCTTCCTTCCTTCCTTCCTTCCTTCCTTCCTTCCTTCCTTCCTTTCTTCCTTCCTTCCTTCCTTCCTTCCTTCCTTCCTCTCTCCCTCCCTCCCTTCCTTGTCCTTACTCAGAGTCTAATAGCAGGTGAAGTCGAAATTAGGAATTCCAGCTTCTGAAACAAATTTAGTTGAATGGGGCATGAGAACATCTGATATTAAATAATAGCCTAGAGACTTACTTCATGTATAATTTCGGAAGTCACTCCCTTTGAAGCCTAGTTATCTCATCTATAAAATGTGTATATGATCCTTGTACTCTATCTCAAAGACATTGTGTGATGAAAGGGCTTTGCAAAGTAAAGCAGCTATTTTTGTTAAAAGACATTCTTCTTCTTTTTTTCCTTAATACCCCTGACCAGGAATACCAGGAGCAAGGGGAAGTCAGTATGTGCTAATAAATGTTTGGTTAATTGAACAAATATGAGATAGATAAATCAACGGGAAAATTATTTTTATGCATTTACTTTGGTCCAGTAACTATACTAAATACTGGTAATACAAATATGAAAGTGAGACAAAACAATATATGGCCTCAAGAAATTTACATTTTAATGAGAAGGGAAAGGAGTTTTGGTCTGGAGTCCCAGGGATGATGGATAGAACAAATAGGACAGTCCATTGACTAGTCCTCTCCAGATCCAGTGATAATGTTGATTTGATTACAGTTTTCAGATCAAGAGGTATATATAGGGTATCATATGTATGGTTGGCAGGGTATAAAGTGGCTGACCAGGGTGTAGATAAGGACATGTGGTCCTAGTAGCTTTAGCATAGAGGAGCTTAGCTGTTCCCAGGCATCTTCTAAAGAGGTAGAGTTTGTAGGGTAGGGCATCAATGGTTAACAAAAGAGTAAAAAAATGACTATTACATGTGATTAAATAGACATGTTATTTTCTTCTCCCTTCTGGAAAGATCTTAGTGATTCTCACTAAAATCTTACCTATCAGACTTGGGTTTTACTTGTTTCCATTCTGTACCATGTCCTCACATGGAAGACTGGAAATTTATTTAGCCACATGCCTAGGGGAAATATACAAGTTCTCAGGTCCACACTGTACTTTTGTACCTTTTCTGTTTTATTAACTTTATGGTTAGTTTTGGATATAATAATGATAGCTCAGAGCCCCCAGTCAGGAAAATTCCTCACATTTAGATAGTGGTTTGATTCTTTGTAGTTGTTTTTAAAGTTTTGTGCATTTCTAGCTAACCTCTGACTTCTTTATGTTTGAAACAACTTCAAGATGCAAGAAATGTTTAGGTTAAATATATGAGTAGAGTAGATTACAGTGACCATTACTGGAAAGATACAGGGAAGAGGAGTTGGGGGAAATGAGTAGTCCTTTTTGAGAAAGTTTCCCTAGTTCTTTATTTAGCCCAGCCTGGAAACATGAGGGCTATGCACATAACCAATCTGATTCTGATCAGCATGGCAGCTTTGCCTCTCCATTTCTGACCTGGATTGGTTTGTTCCTGCTTAAGCTACTTGGTGATACCTCTTTCTTTGGTCATACCATATTAATGCTGAACTTGTTACAGATTTCTCAGCATTTGGGCTAGCTCCCTCAGAATTTCCATAGGGATCCAACAACCTTAGATTCCTGGTTGCAGGGATTTCAGGACTATATCACCAAGCCCTGCTTCCCTCAGGGCTTAAAGAGGTGAATATAACTGTTAGCATCAGTTTGAGTTCTTGCTTCTCTCTTCTACATGCAGAGTCCAATGGCCCATCTCATCTCTCCCTCTTCTGTCAAACTACTTTTAATTTTTCCTTCAAAAAATTGTCCTGGAGCAATCATTGTTTTCCGCTCTGCTCATTAAGCCATAGGATCTGGGGATGCTGGTTTCTGACTGCTCCTCCAGCTCATCTCTGGGAACTCTTGCTCCTTCCTCTCAGTTTGTGTCTCAGATTGTGGATGTCCCTTTATTAACTTTTAACTGTCTGAGTCTGACTCAAAAATAAAGCTAGTCCCAAATCCCTTTCTCACCTGAGATAATCTCAAATCTCTATGAACTACACACCCCAGGATGCCCATCCTTTTTCAAATGACTATAACGGAAGTGAATAGAACATCAAAGCCAAACACAAAACTCCTTTATTTCTCACCCTATTGCCCCTTTCAAAAATGAAATTTGCTTCTCTTCTTGTGAAAGTCTGGGTTCTGGCAGAATGAGATTTCTGAAGCTTCTATTAGCAATGACCTGACCTAAAATCACTCTTATGAATCTCTGTTTCTGAAAACAAATGCTCTTGACTCAGCTCTTTGTTCAGTGTTTGCTTCTCTCGACATTGTTGTCTGAGTTCATGCTGATGTCACCTGCCAAAAGGCTCTTGGCTTCCTTCTTCAATCTTGACTGTTTCATGGGCTCCATCTGATGAGAAGCCCACATCCGTTTGCTTTGATTACCGTCACTCTGAGAGGTGATGTCTTTATGTTCGGCCATTATTTCTGTCCGTTGTAAAGTGGCTTATCATGCAGACCAAGAACATCTCTCAGCCTTCTTTCTCCTCTTAGATGAGCAACTGTTACCCTTGGATGAGGAACTCAGGTCATCTGTCTCCAGAGCTGATGCTCATTTCATTCCTTCAGTTGTCCGAGGCTTCCAAGAGTTTCCGCTCTGCTTCCTTGGGTTCTGAGTTCTTTCCCACAGGTTTCTTTTGTGTTTCCTTTAATTGGGTGAGATGGTGTTCAGTTTTTTCTATGAGTTCTGGCTTGCTATTCACTTAGTTTTGGAGGGTCTTTCTGTAGGTCTCCAATACCTTCCTCAAGCTGCTTCTGCCATGGTGGCCTTTGATGTTTGTCCTTGGATAAATTAGTTGACTGTTGCACCTCTTTCCCTGAAGTCTTCACCATGGCCCCTAGATAAAGGCCCATATCTCTGGCATGTTGGATTAATGATTATTGGTAAAAACTAAAACAGTGTTTATCTAAGGATACTTAGATGGACTACTGGAAAGAGCACTGGGCCAAGACTCAGGAAGATCTGAATTCAAATATG
Source organism: Monodelphis domestica (assembly GCF_027887165.1). Classification (NCBI taxonomy): domain Eukaryota; kingdom Metazoa; phylum Chordata; class Mammalia; order Didelphimorphia; family Didelphidae; genus Monodelphis; species Monodelphis domestica. Next base: position 753,524,962 of record NC_077227.1, on the reverse strand, counting down.
ACCCCAGCTACTTTCTAGCTGTATAGCCTTAGGCACATCATGTAATTTTATTTGCCTCAGTTTCCTTATTTGTAAAATGAGCTATAGAAGGAAAAGCCAAACCACTCCAGTATCTTTGTCAAGAAAACCCAGAATGGGTCACTAAGAGTCATACATGACTGAAAAAAACTGAACAACAACAACAATCTTTGTCCAAGAGCAAAGTGAAAGATGTGGAAGAAAAGTGGGACTTTGGTTTTGGTCTTGTGTCCCCAGTGCCTAACAGTGTGCTTGGCATACTACAGTTGCTCAATAAATGCAGTGTTGCTGTAGGGAGTGCATGCCGATTGGGTGAATGAATAAATGAATGAATGAAGTGTGCCTGTTTGGCTGAAGAAGATTCAGTGGGGACACAACCGTTGGCTTGAGTATTTGAAGGACTGTCACAGGAAGAGGGAGGAGACTTTTTCTGCTTGGTTTCAGAGGGAAGAAGTAGGAGCAATGAGTGGCTATTTCCATGAGCCAACTGAAGCCATCATCTCAAAAAACCTTCCCCCAAATGAGAGCCTGCTTCTTCTTTTTCAAATGACGTTATGAGTTCTTCTGTAGTAGAATGCAACCTCCTTGAGGGCAAGAACAGTGTGGTCAGACCCTCAGGAGCTGAGTGCCACGTCCACTTACTAAAGTTCTGTTGGAATGAATGAATCCACCAATGTGTTTAATTTTCCAAAACCATACCATGCAAACATAGGAAGAGAAACACAACTTTCTGCCAACGGACTTCACTTATTGCTACTAAGAAGATGAAACCACTTATCTGGATTCTTTGAGCTGCCCCAGCCTCCACTGTCTCAGAGGACAGTTTCAGGAAGTTGGCAAGCAGCTGCTTAAATTAATTAAGAGGGACATCAGCCTGCAGAGGAGCTTCCCTCGTCCCTGAGGAGCCCTCCGGGGGTGGACTGATGAGGCCAAGTCTTCAGAAGCATGGAATTCAAGATCCATCTCCCTTTTCTGATGGGCCAGAGGACCAGCCCAAGCAAGAGATGGAGGTAGGAGTGTCCTAACCTAGAAATGGGGGGAGAAGGGGAAGCTTCCTCAAGGATTGAGAATGGTGGGCAGTCCATGATGGGTGGGCATGCTCGCCACCCCAACTTGTCTAGAAGCTATGAATTGACTAACAGGTTGGAGAAAAATAAAATGAACTAATGGCTTTCCTAGACCCATGGAATCTTTGGGACCTGGTTTAGTGATGCTTCCTGGTTTAACCTCAATTTCCTCATGAGCAAAATGGAGATAATAAAAGCCCTACTTCCCAGAGTTCTTATGAGCTTCAAATGAGATTGCCGACTTTGAAAGCACTGGATAAATGCTAGTTATTACTACTAATGCCAACTGGTCTGCCTTTAGCACATTGCTCTGTTTCAAAGGAGCTTTGGTGACAGTGTGCGGTAGTGGAAGGTGTGCTGGTCTCGGAGGCAGGAATCGATCACAGAACTGGGAGTTGGGAAGGACCTCAGGAGCCCTCTTGTCCAACTTACTGGAAAAGAAATTGACTGTAAAATATGAGGTCGTGGGAGAAACACCCCCAAGTTTGTAGCAGGGTCTTGCCCAAGAATGGGAGGCTCCAACTCCATTCAATCCAAAAGTAAGAACAAAATTTGAAGCAGTGGTTTTTGATGCTGTAACAGCTTAATAGTGTGTGCAGTAGTCTGGGGGTTAATTAGGCAAGCCTCACTCTTCTTGAAGGCTAGAAAGGTAGGAAGAAGTCAGGTTACAGGACTGCTAAAATGGAGCACTTTATCTACTGAGGGGTCTGTGGGCCACCACAGGGGAATCCCAAATCTAGCCCCTTATCCTCACTTTCCTACTGAGGAAACTGAGGTTAAGTGATCTGCCCAAGTCCACAGAGCAAGGAAGCATTGGAAGCAGGATTTGACCTCCTGGTTCCAAATCCAGGCTAAAATGACTAGGGTTACATACTAAGAGGTACCACAAAGACTTCTCATTGGTTAGTGAATTGGAAGAACTGGTGGAAAGAACTGAGCTGACATAAAAAAATGATCCATAAACCCTGTCCTCTACCCTTCTGCCTTTTTTCTTCCTAGGAATGAATAAAGGAAGAGCTGCTAAAAGGAGTCACCAGGTGAGAAGAGTGACCTCAGCTTTTGTCTCTCGGAACCGTGTTCTTCCTATTCCCAAAGTCCAAGTTTTCCCCAAACCCTACAAATGGGAACAACAGGAATCTCAGGTACATTCCTTATTGAGCTGAAATCTCTCTTTGGCTTGGTGTTTGATATAAAATGTGTGGTTCTCCCAACCAGAACAGCCCATTCCCTTGTTTCATGATGGCAGGTCTCTGCAGTGACAACTACCCAGCTCTCCTAAACGTCTCTGTTTCCAGATGACTCCTGGTTTTTATGGCATTGTTTGAAAGATGTTTCCACACAGTAGGGGCTATTGAGTTGAAATAATTTATAGATAAAGCATGTGGCTTCAATAAAGCACAGTTCTGAGACTCACATGTGCCTCTCTTGGATCTCTTGGACTTATAAGAATTATAATTAAAGGTGAGCCTGTCATTGATATGAAGTATCATGGGCCTTAATGGGGTCATTGCTCTCCTCTTCTTGCTCCACCTCCTTCCACTCTGTCTGTCTGTCTGTCTCCATCTCTCTCTCCGTCTCTCTCTTTCTTTCTTTCTTTCTTTCTTTCTTTCTTTCTTTCTTTCTTTCTTTCTTTCTTTCTTTCTTTCTTTCTTTCTTTCTTTCTTTCTTTCTTTCTTTCTTTCTTCTTTCTTTCTTTCTTTCTTTCTTTCTTTCTTTCTTTCTTTCTTTCTTCTTCTCTTCCTTCCTTCCTTCCTTCCTTCCTTCCTTCCTTCCTTCCTTCCTTCCTTCCTTCCTTCCTTCCTTTCTTCTTCTTTCTTTCTTTCTTTCTTTCTTTCTTTCTTTCTTTCTTTCTCTTTCTTTCTTTCTTTCTTTCTTTCTTTCTTTCTTTCTTTCTTTCTTTCTTTCTTTCTTTCTTTCTTTCTTTCTTTCTTTCTTTCTTTCTTTCTTTCTCTCTTTCTTTCTCTCTTTCTCTCTTTCTTTCTCTCTTTCTCTCTTTCTTTCTTTCTTTCTCTCTTTCTTTCTTTCTTTCTCTCTTTCTTTCTCTCTTTCTTTCTTTCTTTCTTTCTCTCTCTTCTTTCTTTCTTTCTTTCTTTCTTTCTTTCTTTCTTTCTTTCTTTCTTTCTTTCTTTCTTTCTTTCTTTCTTTCTTTCTTTTCTTTTCTTTCTTTCTTTCTCTCTTTCTTTCTTTCTCTCTCTCTTTCTCTCTTTCTCTCTCTCTTTCTCTCTCTTCTTTTCTCTCTTTCATTTCTCTTCTTTCTTCTTTCTTTCTTTCTCTTTCTTCTTTCTTTCTTTTCTTTCTTTCTTTCTTTTCTCTCTTTCTTTCTCTTTCTTCTTTCTTTCTTTCTTTCTTTCTTTCTTTCTTTCTTTCTTTCTTTCTTTCTTTCTCTCTTTCTCTCTTTCTTTCTCTCTTTCTCTCTCTCTTCTCTCTTCTCTCTTCTCTCTTTCTTTCTCTCTTTCTCTCTTCTCTTCTTTCTTTCTCTCTTTCTCTCTTTCTTTCTTCTCTCTTTCTTCTCGTTCTCTTTCTCTCTTTCTTTCCTTTCTTTCTTTCTTTCTTTCTTTCTTTCTTTCTTTCTTTCTTTCTTTCTTTCTTTCTTTCTTTCTTTCTCTTTCTTTCTTTCTTTCTTTCTCTTCTTTCTTTCTTTCTTCTTCTTTTCTTTCTTTCTTTCTTTCTTTCTTTCTTTCTTCTTCTTTCTCTCTCCTCTTTCTCTCTCTCTTTCTCTCTCTTTCTCTCTTCTTTCTCTCTTCCTTCTCTTCTCTTTCTTTCTTTCTTTCTTTCTTCTCTTTCTTTCTTTCTTTCTTTCTTTCTTTCTTTCTTTCTTTCTTTCTTTCTTTCTTTCTTTCTTTCTTTCTTTCTTTCTTTCTTTCTTTCTTTCTTTCTTTCTTTCTTTCTTTCTTTTCTTTCTTTCTTTCTTTCTTTCTTTCTTTCTTTCTTTCTTTCTTTCTTCTTCTCTTTCTTATCTCTCTGTCTCTCTCTGTCCATCTGTCTCTGTCTCTGTCTCTGTTTCTCTGTGTCTCTCTTTCTCATCTGAACTTAATTTGAAGAAGCACTGAGGGAACAATAACCCAGGGAAAAGTTGAAACATTTATACCTATATTTGGTTTTGACGGCAGGAGCATGGTGGGTGTTGATTATGTTGACTTGGAGCTGTCTTCCACTAAGGGTGGGGAAGTTTCAGAAAAGACTGATCTCTTGTGAAGTGTGGGTTCTGTCTCAGAGAGTGGATAGAGAGTTGGGATTGGAATCAGGATGACTTGAGTTCAAATCCTACCTCTTGCAGTTTTTAGTTTGTGACACATTAGTTAACCTCTTTGTACCTCAGTTTGATCCTTTGTAAAAAATGAGGAGACCGGATTTGATGGCCTCTCAGATCCCTTCCAGCTCTAAATCAATGGTCTCATGACTTATCCTGGTTCATTTTGTCATCTTTTCTCACCTAGATGATTGCAATAGCCACATGTTTGGCCCTCCAACCTCTAACTTCTCTCCATCCCATCCATCTTCTGCTGAGTTGCCAAAGCGACTTTCCTAAAGCACAGAGCTGACTGTCAATACACTGCAGTAGCTCCCTATTACCTCTAGGGTCAAATATAATATCCTTTTATTTGGAATTTAATTGAACTGCCTCTATAGTATAGTGAGGATCACATATGGACTGTTCTGGCATTAAAAGTCTTTCATGATCTGGCTCCAGTATACCTTTCCAACTTTATTACATATTGTTCTCCTTCTGACCATCTACAATTGACCCAAACTACAATATTTGCTCCCCCCGCCAATTTGAACTCCTGCCCCTTCACCTATGAACGAATGGATGAAAAAGCCCTATTAAACTGTTAACATATGCCATCTTTGTGTTAAGTGCTGAGAATAAAAATTCCAAAGTAAACAGTGCCAACTCTCAAGAATCTTGGATCCAAATAGGTCAATGGTGGCCAGAGAAGGGTTATTTTAGTCAGGGATATCGAGGAGATGATGAGTGGAGTCATGGTCTAGGGCTTTCTAGGAATCGTGGTGGGGCTACTTTCATTATGTTTCCAGAAAGGGAAGCCATTGGGAGGAAGGGAGAGTGAGAGATAATGACTCTTCCAGGGGATTCCCCAGTGTAACAAAGGCTTGCCTTTCTGATGGTTCTAGTTTTTGATGGTCACCATTTCAGTAGTTGGGCAGGTCTTCTCTTATTTCTCATTCTTGCTATAGGACCCTCCTATATTTTTTCCAACTGTGCATGCCATAGGATAGTATAATAAGCCAGTCAATAAACATTTGGTAAGCACTCTATGTGCCAAGCATTGTGCTGAGCACTGGCTTAAGAATGCTAAAGACCATGATTCAAATTCCATCTTGGACACGCAACAGCTGAGCCACCGAAATAGCAAAACATCTCAATTCTCCAAGTCTCGGTTTTATCACCTGTACAGTGGAGACGGTCATATTAGAATCACATTCTTCACAGGATTTCCAAGTCTCAATCTGCCATTGGCTCGTGCTCTCTCCCAATCTACACCAAAATCATTTTTCATATGACACTGGGGTATAATGGGCAATCAGACCTCTTGAAGGCTTTGTTAGTGCTTTGAAAATTCTTCCAAATGCAAAGGGCTTTGAATATGGTGCCAGTGACCGTGTCTGCTGCCTGTTACAGACAGAAAGTCTTAATATATCATCCAATAGAATACATACTTCATGATGGGTTTTTTTGGTCACAGCAACTCAGTCAACAAAGAAAAACACCAAATGGACCTTTGGAATTCTTATTGGTGAGCTCTGCACCCAAACCAGAACTCTGGACCATTTTCATTCCACATTCCTGAACTCCAGTTTCTACCTCCTGAAAAAAAATTCAGTTATAGGTAGAAACATGACAATTTTTTTGGTGACATTTTGGAGTTCAAGCTTTTCCTTCTCTCTCTTCCCTCCCTCCCTTCCCCTAGGTGTGAATATTCTGATACAGGCCATATCTATACTTTCCTTTAATACATATTTCTTTATTGTTCATGTCATGATAGAAGTCACATATCACATATACAATAGAAATCTCATGAAGAAGATAGAGTGGAAGATTAGCCTCTCCCTTCAATGTCACACTCCAACCTCAGGCCCTTGGATTTTTATCACATCCATCTATCCAGACTTAGACTCACCACACTGCTGACTCCAGCCATTTTCCACATCACTGTGTACTCTTGGCCTCCCCTGCTTCTAACCCCTTTCTCTGTCCAGCTCTGGAAATAACAGTTGAATCAAACCTCCCTGGAGAAGACATGTTAATCAGTTATTCTGTGACTCCATTCACTGGCTCAGACTCCCCTCAGCAAAACACCCCTCCATGAATAGAATTCTTTACACTGTGTCATTCTGGATAAGTTATCTAATCATCAGTTTTGTCATCTGTAAAATGCAGAATCCTAGCACCTACATAATAGGGCTGTTATGTGGGTAAAACGAGATAACATGATTTTCTTGGTAAACCTTAAAGTACTCTTTAAGTAATGGGTATCATCTTCTTTATCATCATGCATTGTCATCTCATGTTAGAATTTAAACTATTGGCAGAGACCATCTAAAGTGCCCTTTTAAAATTCCTTCCTTCCTTCCTTCCTTCCTTCCTTCCTTCCTTCCTTCCTTCCTTCCTTCCTTCCTTCCTTCCTTCCTTCCTTCCTTCCTTCCTTCCTTCCTTCCTTCCTTCCTTCCTTCCTTCCTTCCTTCCTTCCTTCCCTCCTTCCCTCCTTCCCTCCTTCCCTCCTTCCCTCCTTCCTTCCTTCCCTCCTTCCTTCCTTCCCTCCTTCCTTCCTTCCTTCCTTCCTTCCTTCCTTCCTTCCTTCCTTCCTTCCTTCCTTCCTTCCTTCCTTCCTTCCTTCCCTCCTTCCCTCCTTCCCTCCCTCCCTTCCTTCCTTTCCTCAATCTTATGTGGTTTCTTCTGCTTCTCTACTGATGATTATGTGAAAAGGAATCCACTGCATGTGGATCCCAATTTGGACTTCTGAAGAAGGAACACTTGTTCCATCCACAGATTACATTTTCTAAGGAAAATTGAAATTGAATAAAAATTGGGAAATTCTGAGTGATGGTTCCCATAGCAACTGTAAAAGTTTCTTACATTTAAGGGAAGCAAGAGCTTAATTGATAGAATAAGACTAGTCAATGAGTCCAAGAAGGAGAAGGAAGCTTCTTCCTTGATAGTCCTTATAGACTTTACCCTCTGAGTTTTACATTTTTTCTTTAATGTTGTGTTAGCACATAAGTTTGTTTGAAGAATCCTTAATTCAGGACACTGAGAATTTCTTGAAGGAACTGAGAATGTTTGGTCTGGATAAGAGAAAACTCAATGGAAACATGATAACTGTCTTTAAAGTCTGGAAGTAATGAAGATATTTGGTGACATACAATCTTGTGGAAATCAGATTCAACTTGTTTGCCATGCCTATTGTGGGAAGAACTTAGCAGTAAAGGGGCATTTGAGGGAGGCATATTTCAATTCAACTGGATATTAGGATGAAAAGCATCATCCTTATGAAGAAAGCTGTCCTCAAACTCCAATGGGCTACCTTGAGAAAGAATGAATTGCTTCTAGACTTCAAGAGAAGGCTAGGTGCTTCCATAGAATAGGGGGATTGCCCATGTGGAAGAAGAAATACACAGGAGATATTGGTAATGAAAAAAAAAGAACAGAGAATAAATAAAAGTGCCATCCAAGCTTATATTCAGAGTTCTAAAGCTAAAAGAGAATTAAGGTTGGTGGGGAAAGCTAGGAACAACAGGTTGTGTTTTGTTTGGTCTTTCCTTTATAGAGAATAATAGAATGAATAGGACAGCTATTATACAAAGTGTGGAAGGGGATGGAACAGTAATAATTAACATTGCTTCTTTTTTTTTCTGCCAGGAAGAATGAACTTTGGACTGGAAAATACCAGACAAAAATGGTGGATGGAATGTTGATACCCAAGATAAATAAAGAGATAGCAAGAGAAAACTGAGCTTCCCTTGATGAATTCAAGTCATCTAACCCAGTTCATGAAGTACAATCTGGGCTGGAGGGGGAAGGTGATGAATGAACTGACAGATGAAATTACTAAGCCACTGTATCAGTGATACTTGAAATAGTATGGGGATGGAGAAAGGTACTGCAGGCCTGCAAAGGAGAAAATTTCATTCCAATTTTCAAAAAAATGGAAGAGCCCAGAGGCTCCAAAAGTACAGATCACCGAGCCTGACTTTGATTCATTCAAGTGTTTGACTTTAGCATGTAAGGTGTCACCCAGTTCTTGAGACCTTTTTGGAGTTCTCTGATTTCTGGCACTCTTGCGAGTCCCTTTTCTGTGTTCTGAGATCTCTTCACAAGAACAAGATGGGGGAGGCAGAGCTAGCTAGCAGATTGTCTGAAAAAGATCAAAGGGTTTGAATGGGTGGGAAACTCAATATATTGCAGCAGTGTGATCGATGTGGCAGCCAAAATAGCTAATGGGAACTTTGGCAGCATCCAGAGAGACATAGGGCAAAGGAACAAGGAGGCAAGAGTCTCACCATTCTTATCTCTACTCAGGCTATTTCTATAGTACAGAGTTTAGGAACCACATTTTAAGTGTGTGGGGAAGTGTGTGCAGTGGGACTGTAGGGAGTGCATGTCAATTGGATGAATGAATGAATGAATGAATGAATGAATGAATGAATGAAGTGTGCCTCTTTGACAAACTGAGGAGTGTCTAGAGGCAAGAAATCAAGATGGAGAAGGGTCATATGATAATAGGTTGGAGGAAGTTAGGAATATTTATATTGGGGAAGAGGAGTCTCAGAGAAGGGGTAGGGTGGGGTGCAGGATATTCAAGTATTTGGTGGATCATCTACATCTTCAATAAACAAACAAAACCCAACGAGGTCATCTTACTGAGCCTCAGATTCCTCCCTCTGGGGGAAAAAGGAGGCTCATTTTAGACGCTCTCCAAGGTCCCTCTCAGCTCTAACTTCGGGCTTTCTTCTCTATTATGAGGCAGAGTTTATTTTCAGGAGGGGAGGGGATCACTCATTGGAGTCATTTGCTAATGCTTTGCTTCATGGAGGTGAATATATTCTCCCTCTAAACTGTTGTGAATTTAATAGTCCATTCTCTGTTTTGGCAAGAGATATTAGTGTGGGAATTATCAGGGAACATTCCAATCCGTGTCTTCTGTGGAAGATATTGAAAAGAGCTTTGTCCCCCTTTCCAATTATATTACACGTGAGATATACCTGTGAACAGTTGAAACCTCTGGAAATGAGCAGTTTTATTTGGCCCTGGGATATTTGTAGAATAATTCCCATTCCCCAAAGCTCACCCAAAGTGATATCTCGTTCGTAATCTCTTTAATTAAGAGGCAGCTTTATGTAGTAGAAAGAAGAGTAATCTTGCCAAAGGAAGAGCTGGAGTGAAGTCTTGGATCTGACACTACTCTTCCATCACCCAGGGGAAGTCACTTCCCTTGTGAGCCTCAGTTTCCCCATCTAAACTCTTTGCACTTCCTCCTTCAAAGAACTGTGGTGAGGAAGATACTTTGCAAAGTATCCATGAGTCATTATTTGTTATTAATTGGCAAGTGTAATTTACATCTAGGACAAAGGGTTGGTCTCAGAGCCAGGAAGACCTGAGTTCAAGTCCTGCCTCTGAACACACTATCTATGTGACCATGGACAAGTCACTAAGCTTGCTGTGCCCAGAGCAATTCCATAAAACTATAATTTATAGGCAATTGATCGTCTGTATCAGAGGAAGGAATTTCTACTTTAATGAAATTCCAGTTCCAGAAGAAAAAATACACCCAAATTCTCCCCCAAAGTACAGTTGTTCATATCGGGTGAATTAGACCACATCGTGGAGGAGGGGGCAGGGGATGTATAATGGGAAAAACACCAAGCATGGGAGCAGAACATGGGGGTTCACATCCTACCTCTGCCCCTGATTAGTCACATGATGTGGTGCAAGCTTCTTCCTCTCTCCTTAACTCAGTTTCCTTCTCTATATAATGGAGTTCTCCATGTTTATTTGACATGTTTATTTGAGGAATGAATAAGAAAATAGATGCAAAAATAAAGGTGAGTGATAACTGAACTATCATAATGGCCTACCTGGTTCTAGTCTCTCTTGTCTTTTATCTATACTCCAGAGAGTTGCTGATTTGATATTCCAAAGGCATCCCCTTGACCACTCAAATATTCAAGTATTTGTCTACACTGACTCACTAGTATCCTTAGGATAAAACACAAATGCTGGTAATTGAATGATCTCCATAATCCAACTCCAACTTGCCTTTGGGGCATCATTTTCTATTAGCACCCCTTTGACATTTCCAGTTTTCCAGATCCAGCCACTCCCCTCCTACCTCCCCCAGATCAGAAATCCTCTCCCTCCTTAAGTTCATCTTCATCTTTTGCAATTCATAACTTCCTTTGAGGCTCTGTTCAAAGACCACATTCTGATGGCCACTCTTTCTTCTCCAGTTGCTGTTCTCTTTTTACAGTTTGAATTGGATTGGTTTGAAGAAGATTAATTTGATTCTTCTAAGAGATGGTCATTTCTTGTAATCAGTTTAACCGTATCATCCATCTCTTTCTATTTCAATACCCTGAGAATCTTTGATTTCATTCCTGTGGGTATACCTTATGCCATCTCAGAGCCCAACTCTGCCATACCTTTTGGAGGATACTTTCATGAGTTTCTAAAGCTGAAAAAAATTCATTCTTTGGCCTTGAAGAGTTTTATGATGAGTCTTTCTGCACTTGACCAGTCTAGAGCTGAGATTACAGATGTAGTCCAGCAGTCACTTGGTTTTGATATTGTGGAAAAGGATTTGAAATCAGAAAATCTGAGTTTGAGAATCTGCCTCTTTCATCACTTGCTCTGTTGTCTCCGGCAAATTTTTCTTATTCTCTGAACCTGTTATCTCATTTATTAAATTATTATTCCCTCTTTGCTCCACAAATTTTTGTATATGCACTTCCTTTTTGCATGGTCTTTTCCTCTAGTAGAATGTTAAATTTATTTGTGGTGGTTGGACTCTGAATATTTGTATAGGTGGTTGTCAGGGATTTAATTTCTAAATCCCAAAATGAATTGCTAAAGTAAATGGAATTTATGGTACTTTATTTACAATAGAGGAAAGATATTAAGGAAGAGAGAAAAGGGGGAGGAGAGAGAGAGAGAGAGAGCGAGCACTCTGTCTTCCACTGATACCAGTTAGAAATTCTAAGCTCCAGCCAGGGGAAAAGAGTCTCAAGACGAGGGCCTTTCCTGGAGGCTTCACACCTTCAGAAAGGAGGGATAACTAAGTCAGCCTTTCACTCACCAATGGTGACCATCTAAAAGGAAAGCAGACTGAGGTCTCCTGCACGAGTTCCTCCAGGTTCGAATTCCTCTTCCAGTCTCCTTAAGTGTCTGTCCTCCAGGCTTTACTATGAGTCAGAGTTATTCCATCCAACTTGAATCTGGAATAGAATATCTTCTTCTGGCCTCTGGTCTTCTTTTAAAAGATCTTTATCTCTTGTGTCACCTCCCCTATGTTATAATTAAAATAGTTGAGGCCATAAACTGTAAGAGTTAAAATGGTTGGGTGTCATAAACTGTAGTGATTAAAATAGTGGAAGACTTAAATTGTAGTAGATATAAGAGTGGATGAGTAAATTGTGACCACAGAAAATATATTTTCACTACAGTGTCTTGTTTCAAATCAAACATAAGGTGGTCGCCAGGGAAATATTCCCAATTATGAATGTACCCAAGTCAACTGGGTTTTATAGAGATTTTAATTAATTAATACAAATGAGGAATTAAAAAAAGAGAGAAAGAGAGAAAAAGAGGGAATAATGAGAAAGGGATAAGCTGGCCCTGGCCAGTCCTGGCCAACCCAGGCCTAAGCCCTAAGAGAAAAGATCAGTCAGTCCTTAATCACTCACCACAAGATCTGTCCAAGCAAGAATATAGACACCAGTTCAGCCAGCCATCCTTCTCCAGAGAGGGATTTTTCTGACTCCTCAAGAGACTGTTTTTCAACAGACTCTCTCCCAACCACCTTCTTAGAGACTGATTTTTCTTTAAGAGCCTGTTATCTCCTTATATAGGGAATTTTCTCCTATGTCACCTCCCCTAAGTTCTTCTATCTACCAATCACAGTAGATGTTTTTCAAAGGACAGACCATTTTTAGTCCACACCTAAGAAGGTGTAAATTTTTGAGTAATTCACACCAGGAAAGCTCTGAGTAAGTTTCTCAGCTCTTTGTTCCTTGTAAATTCACAAGTTGCTTGACCTTTATAGGTACTTATCTTAAGAATTTTTTGCCTTATTGTAAGTATGGGTTTAAGTACTTTTCATTGTTCAGAAAAGAGTTTACAACTTTATCTTCCCCTAGGGCAGACTTAAGTAGGTGAAGTAGAGTGCTCACATTCCTGATCTAAGTAGAGTTCACTGCCCAAATGGGGAATGGTCTTATTCCAATCTTATGAAGTAGGGTCTGGGAATTTTTAAGGTTCACACCTAAATTTCACATTGACCAATCACAGCAGATGCGCTGCTCTAGGACTGCCCAGAAGGCAATTAGTCGATTCTAATTCATTACCCATTATCACACACGTGGGTCACAGACCTCCTACCTCATGATTAAGTGGTAGATTTACACCCTTGGTGATCAGATCTAACATGGGCAGATCTTCCCACTCAACTTCAAGTACTGTGCTTATATTTCTGGGAATTAAATCAACAAATAGTCAGAGGATTACAATTCAATCTTCACAATCAAGGAAGAGCTAAGTATCTTCATTGTGACAATCAGGGGAGAGCTAAATTCAATCTTCACAATAATATGAGCCCCTTGAGGGCAGGAACTGGTTATCAACTGCTTCTTAGGAAGCTCCAACTTGATATTTTGTTGGCATCTGAAACTCAATGTGAATTAAATAGAATTGATCATTGTACAGTTAAGGGCACCAACATCCTGCCCGTCTCCCAGATTCACAAGGAGAGTGATCCTCAACTCTTCCTTCTCCTTCACCTCTCCCGACATTCTATAGCCAGTAAATTACCATAACTTGCCAATTCTCCTTCCTTACATTTATCCCCTTCTCTTGTCTCACATGATTCTCATTTTAGTTCAGACTCATCACTTCTCAGCTGTACTATGGGAATAGCTTCCTCTCTAGTCTCCTTGCCTCCAGTCTTTCATCATTCTCCATCATCTTCCACCCAGATACCATAGTGATATTTCTAAAACAGCTGTGATAATATCATTCACTTGCTCAATAAGTTTCCCTAGCTCCTTCATACTTCCACTTCTTACCCTGCATAGGCTATCTCTGATACTTCTTTTAAAAAGTTATTAGTTATTTATTTTTTATATATATATATATTATATTTACATACATGAAAACATTTCTTTATTAGCAATGCTGCAAAAAAGAAAAAATAAATATAGTGAAAAATATTCTTTAATTTGCACTCAGACTCCATCAGTTCTTTCTCTGGAGATGGATAATATTTTTCATCATGTCTTTGGGATTGTCTTAGATATTGCATACACTGTTTTCCTGGTTCTGATCATGTCACTTTGCATCAGCTCATGTAAGTCTTTCTAGGAATTTCAGAGACTGTCATCATTTCTTATGGTACAACAGAATTCTATCAAGATCATATACCACAATTTGTTTCACCATTCTCTAATTTATGGATATCCCCTCAGTTTCCAATTCTTTGCCTCAACAAAGAGAGATCCTATAAATATTTTTGTACACATAGGTCCTTTTCCTTTGTCTCTGAACCTTTAGGGATACAAACTTAGAAGTGGTATTGACCAGAGAATATTCAGTTTATAAGCCTCTTGGTCTTGTTCCAAATTGTTCTCTAGAATGGTTGAACTGGTTTACAACTCTACTAATGGTACATTTTCCATTTTTTTTCACCTCCCCTCCAACATTTGTTATTTTCCTTTTCTGTTGTTAGTCAATCATTTATATATGAGGTGGTACCTCAGAGTTGTTTTAAAGCACATTTCTCTAATCAATAGTGTTTTGGAGCATTTTTTCATGTAACTATAGATAGCTTTCATTTTTTCATCTGAAAACTGCAAGTTTATATCCTTTGACCATTTATCAATTGGGGGAATCACTGGTGTTTTTATAGGTTTAATTCAGTTTCCTAATATTTGAGAAATAAAGTCTTTATCAGAAATAAATATTGTAAAAAAATGTCCCTAGTTTCCTATTTTCCTTATAGTCTTGGCTGCATTGGTTTTGTTTGTGTAAAACCTTTTAAAATTTAATGTAATTAAAATTATCCTTTTTGTTTCCTATGACTCTACCTTTTGTCGGTCAAAATTTTTTATTTCCATGATCCATTCTCTAATGGGTAAAATGTTTCATGTTCCCATAATTTGTTGATATTATCCTTTATGTCTGAATTGTGAACCCATTTTGACGTTGGTGCGAAATGTTGTCTTTACCTACTTTCTGCTGAACTGCTTTCTAGTATTACCAGTAATTTTTTTCAAATAATGAGTTCTTGTCACAAATACTTGGAGCTTTGGATTTATTAAAAACTATATTACTATAGTTATTTGTTACTCTATAATAATGTTTACCCAATATATTATGCTGATTTTAGTAATTAGTAATTCTTATTCCACTCTATTTCCTGGCTGGTACTAGATTGTTTGATGATAATATCTTAGTAATATTGATTGAAATCTGATCCTACTAAGTTTCCTTCCTTCCTTCACATTTTTTCCATTGATTCCTTTGATATTCCTGACCTTTTGACTTTCCAGATGAGTTTTGTTATTGTTTTTTCTAGCTCTATAAAATAATTTTTGGACATTTGATTGGTATGACACTAAATAAATGAATTAATTGAGATGGAATTATAATTTTATTATATTTTCTAAGATTACTCATAAGCAATTAATATTTCTCTATTTATTTAAATCTGTCTTTACTTGAGTAAAGTGTTTTATAATTGTGATATGATTCCCAAGTTTGTCTGGGCAGGTAGACTGTATTTTACATTGTCTGGAAATATTTTAACTGAAATTTTTCTCTCTATCTCTTCCTTATGAACTTTATTAGTAATATATAGAAATACTAATGATTTATATGGGTTTATTTTATATCTTGGAATTTGATAAATTTGTTAATTTAAACCAATTTTTAGTTGATTCTCTAGGATTCCCTAATTATACCATGCTATTATCTGCATAGAGTGATGGTTTTGTTTCCTCATTACCTATTCTAATTCCTTCAATTTCTTTTTCTTTTTTTTATTGCTACTGGAATTTCTAGTAACAATATTGACTAATAATTATGGTAATGAACATCCTTGCTTCAACCCTGATATTATTCAGGAGGCTACTCCCTTCCTCCTATCATAAATGATGATTACTCT